>NW_028167146.1:10000-35000 GCF_964263955.1 Coregonus lavaretus | reverse complement strand
TAATTCTCTCGTTCTCTCTTTCTCTCTGAGAACCTGAGCCCTAGGACCATACGTCAGGACTACCGGGCATGATGACACCCTGCTGCCCCCAGTCCGCCTGGCCTTGCTGCTATTCCAGTTTCAACTGTTCTGCCTGCGGCTACGAAACCCCTACCTGTCCCAGACCTGCTGTTTTCAACTCTAAATGATCGGCTATGAAAAGCCAACTGAGAGACCTGAGCCCTAGGACCATACGTCGGGACTACCGGCCGTGGTGACTCCTTGCTATCCCCAGTCCGCCTGGCCTTGCTGCTATTCCAGTTTAAACTGTTCTGCCTGCGGTTATGGAACCCCTACCTGTCCCAGACCTGCTGTTTTAAACTCTAATGATCGGCTATGAAAAGCCAACTGAGATTTATTCCTGATTATTATTTGACCATGCTTGTCACTTATGAACATTTTTGAACATCTTGGCATGGTTCTGTTATAATCTCCACCCGGCACAGCCAGAAGAGGACTGGCCACCCCTCATAGCCTGGTTCCTCTCTAGGTTTCTTCCTAGGTTTTGCCTTTCTAGGGAGTTTTTCCTAGCCACCGTGCTTCTACACCTGCATTACTAGCTGTTTGGGGTTTTAGGCTGGGTTTCTGTACAGCACTTCGAGATATTAGCTGATGTAAGAAGGGCTATATAAAATAAAATTGATTGAAAATTGAGTTACTGTAGGTAGTCTCCAGTCAGTTACTGTAGGTAGTCTAGAGTCAGTTACTGTAGGTAGTCTAGAGTCAGTTACTGTAGGTAGTCTCCAGTCAGTTACTGTAGGTAGTCTCCAGTCAGTTACTGTAGGTAGTCTAGAGTCAGTTACTGTAGGTAGTCTAGAGTCAGTTACTGTAGGTAGTCTAGAGTCAGTTACTGTAGGTAGTCTAGAGTCAGTTACTGTAGGTAGTCTAGAGTCAGTTACTGTAGGTAGTCTCCAGTCAGTTACTGTAGGTAGTCTAGAGTCAGTTACTGTAGGTAGTCTAGAGTCAGTTACTGTAGGTCGTCTCCAGTCAGTTACTGTAGGTAGTCTAGTGTCAGTTACTGTAGGTAGTCTAGAGTCAGTTACTGTAGGTGGTCTAGAGTCAGTTACTGTTGGTAGTCTCCAGTCAGTTACTGTAGGTAGTCTAGAGTCAGTTACTGTAGGTAGTCTAGAGTCAGTTACTGTAGGTAGTCTAGAGTCAGTTACTGTAGGTAGTCTAGAGTCAGTTACTGTAGGTAGTCTCCAGTCAGTTACTGTAGGTAGTCTAGAGTCAGTTACTGTAGGTAGTCTCCAGTCAGTTACTGTAGGTAGTCTAGAGTCAGTTACTGTAGGTAGTCTAGAGTCAGTTACTGTAGGTAGTCTCCAGTCAGTTACTGTAGGTAGTCTAGAGTCAGTTACTGTAGGTAGTCTAGAGTCAGTTACTGTAGGTAGTCTCCAGTCAGTTACTGTAGGTAGTCTAGAGTCAGTTACTGTAGGTAGTCTCCAGTCAGTTACTGTAGGTAGTCTAGAGTCAGTTACTGTAGGTGGTCTAGAGTCAGTTACTGTAGGTAGTCTAGAGTCAGTTACTGTAGGTAGTCTAGAGTCAGTTACTGTAGGTAGTCTCCAGTCAGTTACTGTAGGTAGTCTCCAGTCAGTTACTGTAGGTAGTCTAGAGTCAGTTACTGTAGGTAGTCTAGAGTCAGTTACTGTAGGTAGTCTCCAGTCAGTTACTGTAGGTAGTCTCCAGTCAGTTACTGTAGGTAGTCTCCAGTCAGTTACTGTAGGTAGTCTCCAGTCAGTTACTGTAGGTAGTCTAGAGTCAGTTACTGTAGGTAGTCTAGTGTCAGTTACTGTAGGTAGTCTAGAGTCAGTTACTGTAGGTAGTCTAGAGTCAGTTACTGTAGGTAGTCTAGAGTCAGTTACTGTAGGTAGTCTAGAGTCAGTTACTGTAGGTA
This sequence comes from Coregonus lavaretus, assembly GCF_964263955.1. Taxonomy (NCBI): domain Eukaryota; kingdom Metazoa; phylum Chordata; class Actinopteri; order Salmoniformes; family Salmonidae; genus Coregonus; species Coregonus lavaretus. Next base: position 33,070 of record NW_028167146.1, on the reverse strand, counting down.
GTCTAGAGTCAGTTACTGTAGGTAGTCTCCAGTCAGTTACTGTAGGTAGTCTAGAGTCAGTTACTGTAGGTAGTCTAGAGTCAGTTACTGTAGGTAGTCTCCAGTCAGTTACTGTAGGTAGTCTCCAGTCAGTTACTGTAGGTAGTCTAGAGTCAGTTACTGTAGGTAGTCTAGAGTCAGTTACTGTAGGTAGTCTAGAGTCAGTTACTGTAGGTAGTCTCCAGTCAGTTACTGTAGGTAGTCTAGAGTCAGTTACTGTAGGTAGTCTCCAGTCAGTTACTGTAGGTAGTCTAGAGTCAGTTACTGTAGGTAGTCTAGAGTCAGTTACTGTAGGTAGTCTCCAGTCAGTTACTGTAGGTAGTCTCCAGTCAGTTACTGTAGGTAGTCTCCAGTCAGTTACTGTAGGTAGTCTCCAGTCAGTTACTGTAGGTAGTTTCCAGTCAGTTACTGTAGGTAGTCTAGAGTCAGTTACTGTAGGTAGTCTAGAGTCAGTTACTGTAGGTAGTCTAGAGTCAGTTACTGTAGGTAGTCTAGAGTCAGTTACTGTAGGTAGTCTAGAGTCAGTTACTGTAGGTAGTCTAGAGTCAGTTACTGTAGGTAGTCTAGAGTCAGTTACTGTAGGTAGTCTAGAGTCAGTTACTGTAGGTAGTCTAGAGTCAGTTACTGTAGGTAGTCTCCTGTCAGTTACTGTAGGTAGTCTCCAGTTAGTTACTGTAGGTAGTCTAGAGTCAGTTACTGTAGGTAGTCTAGAGTCAGTTACTGTAGGTAGTCTAGTGTCAGTTACTGTAGGTAGTCTAGAGTCAGTTACTGTAGGTAGTCTCCAGTCAGTTACTGTAGGTGGTCTAGAGTCAGTTACTGTAGGTAGTCTAGAGTCAGTTACTGTAGGTAGTCTCCAGTCAGTTACTGTAGGTAGTCTAGAGTCAGTTACTGTAGGTAGTCTCCAGTCAGTTACTGTAGGTAGTCTCCAGTCAGTTACTGTAGGTAGTCTAGAGTCAGTTACTGTAGGTAGTCTAGAGTCAGTTACTGTAGGTAGTCTAGAGTCAGTTACTGTAGGTAGTCTAGAGTCAGTTACTGTAGGTAGTCTCCAGTCAGTTACTGTAGGTAGTCTAGAGTCAGTTACTGTAGGTAGTCTAGAGTCAGTTACTGTAGGTAGTCTAGAGTCAGTTACTGTAGGTAGTCTCCAGTCAGTTACTGTAGGTAGTCTCCAGTCAGTTACTGTAGGTAGTCTAGAGTCAGTTACTGTAGGTAGTCTCCAGTCAGTTACTGTAGGTAGTCTAGAGTCAGTTACTGTAGGTAGTCTAGAGTCAGTTACTGTTGGTAGTCTCCAGTCAGTTACTGTAGGTAGTCTAGAGTCAGTTACTGTAGGTAGTCTAGAGTCAGTTACTGTAGGTAGTCTAGAGTCAGTTACTGTAGGTAGTCTCCAGTCAGTTACTGTAGGTAGTCTCCAGTCAGTTACTGTAGGTAGTCTAGAGTCAGTTACTGTAGGTAGTCTCCAGTCAGTTACTGTAGGTAGTCTAGAGTCAGTTACTGTAGGTAGTCTAGTGTCAGTTACTGTAGGTAGTCTAGAGTCAGTTACTGTAGGTAGTCTAGAGTCAGTTACTGTAGGTAGTCTCCAGTCAGTTACTGTAGGTAGTCTAGAGTCAGTTACTGTAGGTAGTCTAGAGTCAGTTACTGTAGGTAGTCTAGAGTCAGTTACTGTAGGTAGTCTAGTGTCAGTTACTGTAGGTAGTCTAGAGTCAGTTACTGTAGGTAGTCTAGAGTCAGTTACTGTAGGTAGTCTAGAGTCAGTTACTGTAGGTAGTCTCCAGTCAGTTACTGTAGGTAGTCTCCAGTCAGTTACTGTAGGTAGTCTCCAGTCAGTTACTGTAGGTAGTCTAGAGTCAGTTACTGTAGGTAGTCTAGAGTCAGTTACTGTAGGTAGTCTAGAGTCAGTTACTGTAGGTAGTCTAGAGTCAGTTACTGTAGGTAGTCTAGAGTCAGTTACTGTAGGTAGTCTAGAGTCAGTTACTGTAGGTAGTCTCCAGTCAGTTACTGTAGGTAGTCTAGAGTCAGTTACTGTAGGTAGTCTCCAGTCAGTTACTGTAGGTAGTCTAGAGTCAGTTACTGTAGGTAGTCTAGAGTCAGTTACTGTAGGTAGTCTCCAGTCAGTTACTGTAGGTAGTCTAGAGTCAGTTACTGTAGGTAGTCTAGAGTCAGTTACTGTAGGTAGTCTAGAGTCAGGTACTGTAGGTAGTCTCCAGTCAGTTACTGTAGGTAGTCTCCAGTCAGTTACTGTAGGTAGTCTCCAGTCAGTTACTGTAGGTAGTCTCCAGTCAGTTACTGTAGGTAGTCTCCAGTCAGTTACTGTAGGTAGTCTAGTGTCAGTTACTGTAGGTAGTCTAGAGTCAGTTACTGTAGGTAGTCTAGAGTCAGTTACTGTAGGTAGTCTCCAGTCAGTTACTGTAGGTAGTCTCCAGTCAGTTACTGTAGGTAGTCTCCAGTCAGTTACTGTAGGTAGTCTCCAGTCAGTTACTGTAGGTAGTCTCCAGTCAGTTACTGTAGGTAGTCTAGAGTCAGTTACTGTAGGTAGTCTAGAGTCAGTTACTGTAGGTAGTCTAGAGTCAGTTACTGTAGGTAGTCTAGAGTCAGTTACTGTAGGTAGTCTAGAGTCAGGTACTGTAGGTAGTCTAGAGTCGGTTACTGTAGGTAGTCTCCAGTCAGTTACTGTAGGTAGTCTAGAGTCAGTTACTGTAGGTAGTCTCCAGTCAGTTACTGTAGGTAGTCTCCAGTCAGTTACTGTAGGTAGTCTCCAGTCAGTTACTGTAGGTAGTCTCCAGTCAGTTACTGTAGGTAGTCTCCAGTCAGTTACTGTAGGTAGTCTAGAGTCAGTTACTGTAGGTAGTCTCCAGTCAGTTACTGTAGGTAGTCTAGAGTTAGTTCCTGTAGGTAGTCTAGAGTCAGTTACTGTAGGTAGTCTAGAGTCAGTTACTGTAGGTAGTCTAGAGTCAGTTACTGTAGGTAGTCTAGAGTCAGTTACTGTAGGTAGTCTCCAGTCAGTTACTGTAGGTAGTCTAGAGTCAGTTACTGTAGGTAGTCTAGAGTCAGTTACTGTAGGTAGTCTAGTGTCAGTTACTGTAGGTAGTCTCCAGTCAGTTACTGTAGGTAGTCTAGAGTCAGTTACTGTAGGTAGTCTAGAGTCAGTTACTGTAGGTAGTCTCCAGTCAGTTACTGTAGGTAGTCTAGAGTCAGTTACTGTAGGTAGTCTCCAGTCAGTTACTGTAGGTAGTCTCCAGTCAGTTACTGTAGGTAGTCTCCAGTCAGTTACTGTAGGTAGTCTAGAGTCAGTTACTGTAGGTAGTCTAGAGTCAGTTACTGTAGGTAGTCTAGAGTCAGTTACTGTAGGTAGTCTAGAGTCAGTTACTGTAGGTAGTCTAGAGTCAGTTACTGTAGGTAGTCTCCAGTCAGTTACTGTAGGTAGTCTCCAGTCAGTTACTGTAGGTAGTCTCCAGTCAGTTACTGTAGGTAGTCTAGAGTCAGTTACTGTAGGTAGTCTAGAGTCAGTTACTGTAGGTAGTCTCCAGTCAGTTACTGTAGGTAGTCTAGAGTCAGTTACTGTAGGTAGTCTCCAGTCAGTTACTGTAGGTAGTCTCCAGTCAGTTACTGTAGGTAGTCTCCAGTCAGTTACTGTAGGTAGTCTAGAGTCAGTTACTGTAGGTAGTCTAGAGTCAGTTACTGTAGGTAGTCTCCAGTCAGTTACTGTAGGTAGTCTCCAGTCAGTTACTGTAGGTAGTCTAGAGTCAGTTACTGTAGGTAGTCTAGAGTCAGTTACTGTAGGTAGTCTAGAGTCAGTTACTGTAGGTAGTCTAGAGTCAGTTACTGTAGGTAGTCTAGAGTCAGTTACTGTAGGTAGTCTCCAGTCAGTTACTGTAGGTAGTCTAGAGTCAGTTACTGTAGGTAGTCTAGAGTCAGTTACTGTAGGTAGTCTAGAGTCAGTTACTGTAGGTAGTCTAGAGTCAGTTACTGTAGGTAGTCTCCAGTCAGTTACTGTAGGTAGTCTAGAGTCAGTTACTGTAGGTAGTCTCCAGTCAGTTACTGTAGGTAGTCTAGAGTCAGTTACTGTAGGTAGTCTAGAGTCAGTTACTGTAGGTAGTCTCCAGTCAGTTACTGTAGGTAGTCTAGAGTCAGTTACTGTAGGTAGTCTAGAGTCAGTTACTGTAGGTAGTCTCCAGTCAGTTACTGTAGGTAGTCTAGAGTCAGTTACTGTAGGTAGTCTCCAGTCAGTTACTGTAGGTAGTCTAGAGTCAGTTACTGTAGGTGGTCTAGAGTCAGTTACTGTAGGTAGTCTAGAGTCAGTTACTGTAGGTAGTCTAGAGTCAGTTACTGTAGGTAGTCTCCAGTCAGTTACTGTAGGTAGTCTCCAGTCAGTTACTGTAGGTAGTCTAGAGTCAGTTACTGTAGGTAGTCTAGAGTCAGTTACTGTAGGTAGTCTCCAGTCAGTTACTGTAGGTAGTCTAGAGTCAGTTACTGTAGGTAGTCTCCAGTCAGTTACTGTAGGTAGTCTCCAGTCAGTTACTGTAGGTAGTCTAGAGTCAGTTACTGTAGGTAGTCTAGTGTCAGTTACTGTAGGTAGTCTAGAGTCAGTTACTGTAGGTAGTCTAGAGTCAGTTACTGTAGGTAGTCTAGAGTCAGTTACTGTAGGTAGTCTAGAGTCAGTTACTGTAGGTAGTCTAGAGTCAGTTACTGTAGGTAGTCTCCAGTCAGTTACTGTAGGTAGTCTAGAGTCAGTTACTGTAGGTAGTCTAGAGTCAGTTACTGTAGGTAGTCTCCAGTCAGTTACTGTAGGTAGTCTCCAGTCAGTTACTGTAGGTAGTCTAGAGTCAGTTACTGTAGGTAGTCTAGAGTCAGTTACTGTAGGTAGTCTAGAGTCAGTTACTGTAGGTAGTCTCCAGTCAGTTACTGTAGGTAGTCTAGAGTCAGTTACTGTAGGTAGTCTCCAGTCAGTTACTGTAGGTAGTCTAGAGTCAGTTACTGTAGGTAGTCTAGAGTCAGTTACTGTAGGTAGTCTCCAGTCAGTTACTGTAGGTAGTCTCCAGTCAGTTACTGTAGGTAGTCTCCAGTCAGTTACTGTAGGTAGTCTCCAGTCAGTTACTGTAGGTAGTTTCCAGTCAGTTACTGTAGGTAGTCTAGAGTCAGTTACTGTAGGTAGTCTAGAGTCAGTTACTGTAGGTAGTCTAGAGTCAGTTACTGTAGGTAGTCTAGAGTCAGTTACTGTAGGTAGTCTAGAGTCAGTTACTGTAGGTAGTCTAGAGTCAGTTACTGTAGGTAGTCTAGAGTCAGTTACTGTAGGTAGTCTAGAGTCAGTTACTGTAGGTAGTCTAGAGTCAGTTACTGTAGGTAGTCTCCAGTCAGTTACTGTAGGTAGTCTCCAGTCAGTTACTGTAGGTAGTCTAGAGTCAGTTACTGTAGTTAGTCTAGAGTCAGTTACTGTAGGTAGTCTAGTGTCAGTTACTGTAGGTAGTCTAGAGTCAGTTACTGTAGGTAGTCTCCAGTCAGTTACTGTAGGTGGTCTAGAGTCAGTTACTGTAGGTAGTCTAGAGTCAGTTACTGTAGGTAGTCTCCAGTCAGTTACTGTAGGTAGTCTAGAGTCAGTTACTGTAGGTAGTCTCCAGTCAGTTACTGTAGGTAGTCTCCAGTCAGTTACTGTAGGTAGTCTAGAGTCAGTTACTGTAGGTAGTCTAGAGTCAGTTACTGTAGGTAGTCTAGAGTCAGTTACTGTAGGTAGTCTAGAGTCAGTTACTGTAGGTAGTCTCCAGTCAGTTACTGTAGGTAGTCTAGAGTCAGTTACTGTAGGTAGTCTAGAGTCAGTTACTGTAGGTAGTCTAGAGTCAGTTACTGTAGGTAGTCTCCAGTCAGTTACTGTAGGTAGTCTCCAGTCAGTTACTGTAGGTAGTCTAGAGTCAGTTACTGTAGGTAGTCTCCAGTCAGTTACTGTAGGTAGTCTAGAGTCAGTTACTGTAGGTAGTCTAGAGTCAGTTACTGTTGGTAGTCTCCAGTCAGTTACTGTAGGTAGTCTAGAGTCAGTTACTGTAGGTAGTCTAGAGTCAGTTACTGTAGGTAGTCTAGAGTCAGTTACTGTAGGTAGTATCCAGTCAGTTACTGTAGGTAGTCTCCAGTCAGTTACTGTAGGTAGTCTAGAGTCAGTTACTGTAGGTAGTCTCCAGTCAGTTACTGTAGGTAGTCTAGAGTCAGTTACTGTAGGTAGTCTAGTGTCAGTTACTGTAGGTAGTCTAGAGTCAGTTACTGTAGGTAGTCTAGAGTCAGTTACTGTAGGTAGTCTCCAGTCAGTTACTGTAGGTAGTCTAGAGTCAGTTACTGTAGGTAGTCTAGAGTCAGTTACTGTAGGTAGTCTAGAGTCAGTTACTGTAGGTAGTCTAGTGTCAGTTACTGTAGGTAGTCTAGAGTCAGTTACTGTAGGTAGTCTAGAGTCAGTTACTGTAGGTAGTCTAGAGTCAGTTACTGTAGGTAGTCTCCAGTCAGTTACTGTAGGTAGTCTCCAGTCAGTTACTGTAGGTAGTCTCCAGTCAGTTACTGTAGGTAGTCTAGAGTCAGTTACTGTAGGTAGTCTAGAGTCAGTTACTGTAGGTAGTCTAGAGTCAGTTACTGTAGGTAGTCTAGAGTCAGTTACTGTAGGTAGTCTAGAGTCAGTTACTGTAGGTAGTCTAGAGTCAGTTACTGTAGGTAGTCTCCAGTCAGTTACTGTAGGTAGTCTAGAGTCAGTTACTGTAGGTAGTCTCCAGTCAGTTACTGTAGGTAGTCTAGAGTCAGTTACTGTAGGTAGTCTAGAGTCAGTTACTGTAGGTAGTCTCCAGTCAGTTACTGTAGGTAGTCTAGAGTCAGTTACTGTAGGTAGTCTAGAGTCAGTTACTGTAGGTAGTCTAGAGTCAGGTACTGTAGGTAGTCTCCAGTCAGTTACTGTAGGTAGTCTCCAGTCAGTTACTGTAGGTAGTCTCCAGTCAGTTACTGTAGGTAGTCTCCAGTCAGTTACTGTAGGTAGTCTCCAGTCAGTTACTGTAGGTAGTCTAGTGTCAGTTACTGTAGGTAGTCTAGAGTCAGTTACTGTAGGTAGTCTAGAGTCAGTTACTGTAGGTAGTCTCCAGTCAGTTACTGTAGGTAGTCTCCAGTCAGTTACTGTAGGTAGTCTCCAGTCAGTTACTGTAGGTAGTCTCCAGTCAGTTACTGTAGGTAGTCTCCAGTCAGTTACTGTAGGTAGTCTAGAGTCAGTTACTGTAGGTAGTCTAGAGTCAGTTACTGTAGGTAGTCTAGAGTCAGTTACTGTAGGTAGTCTCCAGTCAGTTACTGTAGGTAGTCTAGAGTCAGTTACTGTAGGTAGTCTAGAGTCAGTTACTGTAGGTAGTCTAGAGTCAGTTACTGTAGGTAGTCTAGAGTCAGTTACTGTAGGTAGTCTAGAGTCAGTTACTGTAGGTAGTCTCCAGTCAGTTACTGTAGGTAGTCTAGAGTCAGTTACTGTAGGTAGTCTAGAGTCAGTTACTGTAGGTAGTCTAGAGTCAGTTACTGTAGGTGGTCTAGAGTCAGTTACTGTTGGTAGTCTAGAGTCAGTTACTGTAGGTAGTCTAGAGTCAGTTACTGTAGGTAGTCTAGAGTCAGTTACTGTAGGTAGTCTAGAGTCAGTTACTGTAGGTAGTCTAGAGTCAGTTACTGTAGGTAGTCTAGAGTCAGACTGCCCTGGGCTGGTTGCCTGGACTTTGTCTGACCCTTATCTGCCCTTTATTGTGACCCACATCTAGCCCCGTACTCTCTCGTACATTTTTACGCTAGATTGTATTTTCAATCAGCAACTATCAGGAAACAACACTGATAAAACATTTTCACACTTTCACTGTGTTAGTTTCATCAGCGTTTTACAATATGCTTTAAATCAAACTGAAAAAGTAGCGTAGTTAATTTATGTGGAACAATTACACAGATGAAAATGAATCTGTAATCGCCTATATGGCCGATAGCCGGCGCTGGTGGAAAACACTGTATAGTGCACTATTTTATACCAGAGCCCTGTGGGTTTGACCTGGGTTAAATGCTGTAGTGTGCCCTCATCCTGCCATAGGACTGTCATTGTCTGTCTGTCTCCTGGCGATAGTGTTGACAGTGGCTGTGGTGGCAGACTGCAGGGCGTGGGAGCTTTCTGTCAGGGAGTCCTGACTGTGAGTGACAGATGACACATGGTACCTCTCACAGCCGGTTTCTACCCCAGAGAGACATGGGCCTTGCTATGGCTGGGCTGTGTACCGTACTTTACAGTATACCGACATTCATGCACAGACCAGTTTGGGTTTTTACTTTACCTTGTATAACGATATTTCAATGTTTTTTCTTTGTTGAAATGTGTTAAGCCAATCCGCCTCGTTTATAGTTTACTCTACTACTTATTTCTCTCCCTTTCCTTCCACGCACACCGAGCCCCCCCCCACCCTGTCACTCAAGGGGAGCACTCTAGTCTCAACAAACACTCTCAGTGACAGTCTGCATGGTCAAAACTGCAGATGTTGGTGGCAACGATGCTGCTTTCCACTTTGTTTCTTAATATAAATCCACAAGAGTTATATAATCACATTATTAGTTTGTGTGTATCTTACTGTCCGTCAAAACAGCTAGTTGGACTTCTCTTAGCAAGTTGTGGCTAAAAAATAAATTGTGTTAGCCACTAAAACTAATCGCTAGTTAGCTGGCTAGCAAAAAATGTACTTAGTCAGAGCAAACGTAGCTAGCTAGCTAATACAGCCTGATACCAGTGCTAGAGCAGGCCAAACGTAGCTAGCTAGCTAAGACAGCCTGATACCAGTGCTAGAGCAGGCCAAACGTAGCTAGCTAGCTAATACAGCCGGATACCAGTGCTAGAGCAGGCCAAACGTAGCTAGCTAGCTAATACAGCCGGATACCAGTGCTAGAGCAGGCCAAACGTAGCTAGCTAGCTAATACAGCCGGATACCAGTGCTAGAGCAGGCCAAACGTAGCTAGCTAGCTAATACAGCCGGATACCAGTGCTAGAGCAGGCCAAACGTAGCTAGCTAGCTAATACAGTCTGATACCAGTGCTAGAGCAGGCCAAACGTAGCTAGCTAGCTAATACAGCCGGATACCAGTGCTAGAGCAGGCCAAACGTAGCTAGCTAGCTAATACAGCCGGATACCAGTGCTAGAGCAGGCCAAACGTAGCTAGCTAGCTAATACAGCCGGATACCAGTGCTAGAGCAGGCCAAACGTAGCTAGCTAGCTAATACAGCCTGATACCAGTGCTAGAGCAGGCCAAACGTAGCTAGCTAGCTAACACAGCCTGATACCAGTGCTAGAGCAGGCAAACGTAGCTAGCTAGCTAAGACAGCCTGATACCAGTGCTAGAGCAGGCCAAACGTAGCTAGCTAGCTAATACAGCCTGATACCAGTGCTAGAGCAGGCCAAACGTAGCTAGCTAGCTAATACAGCCGGATACCAGTGCTAGAGCTGGCCAAACGTAGCTAGCTAGCTAATACAGCCTGATACCAGTGCTAGAGCAGGCCTAGATAAGCATGTTGTTTGTGCAACTGTAAATCAGAGAGGAATAAGTGAAACATGAAGATGTTAGCTACATCAATGACACAGTCAGGGAAAACATTTAATGCAACATTAATTAGGGTCCACTGAGAAACACTGATCAAGATTTTGGTTTCTACCGTGTAAGAATAACCCTGTTTCTAACCCTAACCCTAACCCTTGAACAGTGTAGACAGTAGTGTTGTGGATAGAGGTTATTAACAGGGTAGACAGTAGTGGGATGTGATATGTTGGCCATATCACCCAGCCCTTTAACAGGGTAGACAGTAGTGGGATGTGATATGTTGGCCATATCACCCAGCCCTTTAACAGTGTAGACGGTAGCAGGATGTGATATGTTGGCCATATCACCCAGCCTTTTAACAGTGTAGACGGTAGAGGGATGTGACATGTTGGCCATATCACCCAGCCCTTTAACAGTGTAGACGGTAGAGGGATGTGATATGATGGCCATATCACCCAGCCCTTTAACAGTGTAGACGGTAGCAGGATGTGATATGTTGGCCATATCACCCAGCCCTTTAACAGTGTAGACGGTAGAGGGATGTGATATGTTGGCCATATCACCCAGCCCTTTAACAGTGTAGACGGTAGAGGGATGTGATATGTTGGCCATATCACCCAGCCCTTTAACAGTGTAGACGGTAGAGGGATGTGATATGTTGGCCATATCACCCAGCCCTTTAACAGTGTAGACGGTAGAGGGATGTGATATGTTGGCCATATCACCCAGCCCTTTAACAGTGTAGACGGTAGAGGGATGTGATATGTTGGCCATATCACCCAGCCCTTTAACAGTGTAGACGGTAGCAGGATGTGATATGTTGGCCATATCACCCAGCCCTTTAACAGTGTAGACGGTAGAGGGATGTGATATGATGGCCATATCACCCAGCCCTTTAACAGTGTAGACGGTAGAGGGATGTGATATGATGGCCATATCATCCAGCCCTTTAACAGTGTAGACGGTAGAGGGATGTGATATGATGGCCATATCACCCAGCCCTTTAACAGTGTAGACGGTAGCAGGATGTGATATGTTGGCCATATCACCCAGCCCTTTAACAGTGTAGACGGTAGCAGGATGTGATATGTTGGCCATATCACCCAGCCCTTTAACAGTGTAGAAGGTAGCAGGATGTGATATGTTGGCCATATCACCCAGCCCTTTAACAGTGTAGACGGTAGAGGGATGTGATATGTTGGCCATATCACCCAGCCCTTTAACAGTGTAGACGGTAGAGGGATGTGATATGATGGCCATATCACCCAGCCCTTTAACAGTGTAGACGGTAGAGGGATGTGATATGATGGCCATATCACCCAGCCCTTTAACAGTGTAGACGGTAGAGGGATGTGATATGTTGGCCATATCACCCAGCCCTTTAACAGTGTAGACGGTAGAGGGATGTGATATGATGGCCATATCACCCAGCCCTTTAACAGTGTAGACGGTAGAGGGATGTGATATGTTGGCCATATCGCCCAGCCCTTTAACAGTGTAGACGGTAGAGGGATGTGATATGTTGGCCATATCACCCAGCCCTTTAACAGTGTAGACGGTAGCAGGATGTGATATGTTGGCCATATCACCCAGCCCTTTAACAGTGTAGACGGTAGAGGGATGTGATATGATGGCCATATCACCCAGCCCTTTAACAGTGTAGACGGTAGAGGGATGTGATATGATGGCCATATCACCCAGCCCTTTAACAGTGTAGACGGTAGAGGGATGTGATATGATGGCCATATCACCCAGCCCTTTAACAGTGTAGACGGTAGAGGGATGTGATATGTTGGCCATATCACCCAGCCCTTTAACAGTGTAGAAGGTAGAGGGATGTGATATGTTGGCCATATCACCCAGTCGTAGTCCTTTACTCTGTGATTCAAATGGAATGCTGTAAGTCCCTCAGGTATTCATCATGGTGTGGTCATGTCTATAAAACCTAAAGAGTTCCCGTGATACAACCCAGAGAGCCAACAGCTACATGGTTGGGATGTGAATTTAAACGATATCACCACACACAGTCATTTATATACCAGGGATGGGCTCCATTCAATTGAATGCAGTCAATTCAGGAAAATCATTTGAATTTAACATTCAGAAATGTTTGAAATGTTTGAAATAAATAGCTTCCACTTTTCAGTTTATTGAGAAGTCATCGATTATTTAATTGTTATTTTAGTGTACTTCCTGAATTGACTGCCTTCCGTTCTAATTGAGCCCAGCCCAGGTATATACACCTTCTGGCTACACTCAGGGTGACAGATAATACAGTTGAAGTCGGAAGTTTACATACACTTAGGTTGGAGTCATTAAAACTAGTTTTTCAACCACTCCACACATTTCTCATTAACAAACTATAGTTTTGGCAAGTCGGTTAGGACATCTACTTTGTGCATGACACAAGTGATTTTTCCAACAATTGTTTACAGACAGATTATTTCACTGTATCACAATTCCAGTGGGTCAGAAGTTTACATACACTAAGTTGACTGTGCCTTTAAACAGCTTGGAAAATTCTAGAAAATGATGTCATGGCTTTAGAAGGTTCTGATGGGCTAATTGACATCATTTGAGTCAATTGGAGGTATACCTGTGGATGTATTTCAAGGCCTATCTTCAAACTCAGTGCCTCTTTGCTTGACATCATGGAAAAATCAAATTAAATCAACCAAGACCTCAGAAAATGTTTTGTAAACCTCCACAAGTCTGGCTCATCCTTGGGAGCAATTTCCAAATGCCTGAAGGTACCACGTTCATCTGTACAAACAATAGTACCCAAGTATAAACACCATGGGACCACGCAGCCGTCATACCGCTCAGGAAGGAGACGCGTTCTGTCTCTTAGAGATGAACGTACTTTGGTGCGAAAAGTGCAAATCAATCCCAGCACAACAGCAAAGGACCTTGTGAAGATGCTGGAGGAAACAGGTACAAAATTATCTATATCCACAGTAAAACAAGTCCTATATCGGCATAACCTGAAAGGCCGCTCAGCAAGGAAGAAGCCACTGCTCCAAAACAACCATAAAAAAGCCAGACTACGGTTTGCAACTGCACATGGGGACAAAGATCGTACTTTTTGGAGAAATGTCCTCTGGTCTGATGAAACAAAAATAGAACTGTTTGGCCATAATGACCATCGTTATGTTTGGAGGAAAAAGGGGGTCGCTTACAAGCCGAAGAACACCATCGTGAAGCACAGGGGTGGCAGCATCATGCTGTGGGGCTGCTTTGCTGCAGGAGAGACTGGTGCACTTCACAAAATAGATGGCATCATGAGGAAGGAAAATGACAATGACCCCAAGCATACTTCCAAAGTTGTGTCAAAATGGCTTAAGGACAACAAAGTCAAGGTATTGGAGTGGCCATCACAAAGCCCTGACCTCAATCCTATAGAACATTTGTGGGCAGAACTGAAAAAGCATGTTCGAGCAAGGAGGCCTACAAACCTGACTCAGTTACATCAGCTCTGTTAGGAGGAATGGGTCAAAATTCACCCAACTTATTGTGGGAAGCTTGTGGAAGGCTACCCGAAATGTTTGACCCAAGTAAAACAATTTAAATGCAATGCAACCAAATACTAATTGAGTGTATGTAAACTTCTGACCCACTGGGAATTTGATGAAATAAATAAAAGCTTAAATAAGTCATTCTCTCTACTATTATTCTGACGTTTCACATTCTTAAAAGAAAGTGGTGATCCTAACTGACCTAAGACAGGGAATTTTTTACTAGGATTAAATGTCAGGAATTGTGAAAAAATGAGTTTAAATGTATTTGGCTGAGGTGTATGTAAACTTCCGACTTCAACTGTATCAGTACATTACACAGTCATGCATGCACACGTCTTCATATGGGTGGCCACAGCAGGAACAGTCCACAGACAACATCTGCTGTCAGGATGTGTTCATATGAGTGGTTCCAGCAGGTTGTAATATTGAAAAGGCACAGTATATCCATATATTTTAGTTACTGTACTGAAATACAGAGTGTGATACGTATTGGAAGATAGTGTCAATGTACATATATGTAGACACCCGTTTAGAAACTAAATGAAGACGACTGAACACAGTATAGCTACAGTACCGTGCTCTTAACCCCGACCCAGATTCAGAAGAAGTCAATAGGGGTTCAGTTTCAAGCAGCAATAATTGATCATGTTTATTCTGCAGAGTTTTGAACTTCCATCAGCCTTTTTTACTGATGGTGTTCCTCATTGTTTCTGGGTGGGGTTGATGTGCATGATTTCACTGGCCAAATGTTTTAATAAATGACGATATTGGCCTTGATTTGTCTTTGAGAGAGTGATATCGACCTACACAAATGCCAGCATGCACACACGCACACACACACGTACGTACAAATTCACACACACACACACACAGACACATATGTACTCACAAATGCATACACACACACACAGACACACCTAAATGCTGGTGCAAGACATCCACCGTTAACTGTGAGAGATGTCAGGGAGAACAACACATAGTGGTGAGGTGCACCATGGGACGACACACACACACACACACACACACACATACATGCATATACACACACACAGTGGTGAACGGCACCATGGGACGGCAGCGTCGATCTGGTCCTTAGTCACACACACGGAGACACTCGGAGGATAGTATGTTTATTATAGTGTAGTTAAAGAGAACACACACGTTAGTCTACTCGGCTCAGAGTTGCATTTAAGCTTCAGTGACTCAGACTCAGTTTCTGGTGAATATTCCACAGAGACGAGGGCTGCCTAAGTATGATCCCCAATAATAATAATAACAATAAGGGATCTCTAAGGTCAAGGGCGTGACAATTCCACAGAGATGACTTTCAAATTCTAATATCTGTCTGTTATTCTTAATGTGCCTTCCATTGCACGTCGTTCCAGTCAATAATTTGAGCAAATGGATAAACAGAGATGCCACATTTTGTCCTTGTGTGGAAGGAATAAAACATAGAAGTAGTAAGAAGGGAAGAACAACATTAAGCTACTTAGTCATCAAAAACAAACAACATTAAGCTACTTAGTCATCAAAAACAAACAACATTAAGCTACTTAGTCATCAAAAACAAACAACATTAAGCTACTTAGTCATCAAAAACAAACAACATTAAGCTACTTAGTCATCAAAAACAAACAACATTAAGCTACTTAGTCATCAATCACAAACAACATTAAGCTACTTAGTCATCAATCACAAACAACATTAAGCTACTTAGTCATCAATCACAAACAACATTAAGCTACTTAGTCATCAATAACAAACAACATTAAGCTACTTAGTCATCAATAACAAACAACAATAAGCTACTTAGTCATCAAAAACAAACAACATTAAGCTACTTAGTCATCAATCACAAACAACATTAAGCTACTTAGTCATCAAAAACAAACAACATTAAGCTACTTAGTCATCAATAACAAACAACAATAAGCTACTTAGTCATCAATAACAAACAACATTAAGCTACTTAGTCATCAATAACAAACAACATTAAGCTACTTAGTCATCAATCACAAACAACAATAAGCTACTTAGTCATCAATAACAAACAACAATAAGCTACTTAGTCATCAATAACAAACAACATTAAGCTACTTAGTCATCAATAACAAACAACATTAAGCTACTTAGTCATCAATAACAAACAACATTAAGCTACTTAGTCATCAATAACAAACAACATTAAGCTACTTAGTCATCAAAAACAAACAACATTAAGCTACTTAGTCATCAAAAACAAACAACATTAAGCTACTTAGTCATCAAAAACAAACAACATTAAGCTACTTAGTCATCAAAAACAAACAACATTAAGCTACTTAGTCATCAATCACAAACAACATTAAGCTACTTAGTCATCAATCACAAACAACATTAAGCTACTTAGTCATCAAAAACAAACAACATTAAACTACTTAGTCATCAAAAACAAACAACATTAAGCTACTTAGTCATCAATAACAAACAACATTAAGCTACTTAGTCATCAATCACAAACAACATTAAGCTACTTAGTCATCAATCACAAACAACATTAAGCTACTTAGTCATAAAAAAAAAACAACATTAAGCTACTTAGTCATCAATAACAAACAACATTAACATACTTGGTCATCAATCACAAACAACATTAAGATACTTACAGTGGGTCCTCAATTAAAAGTTGTATAATACTGCAGCACAGCTTGCGGGATGCCGAGCATGTTGGAGTGCATGATGTCATAGTATTTTACTGTCAGCCATTGTTGCCATTAACGCTAGTTTGACCACCAGAGGGCATCTTTGAGGGCGTCTTTATGAAGCTTGTTGGCGCTTGCCTACTTTTCCAAATAATCCTACAGAGGTCCATGCAGGCCTAATGTTTGTATTGCTATACCCAATTCCGAAAGAGCATATTCCAAGGTTTTTAATTAACCTAGTTTTTTCAAAATATGACGTCTTCCTAGACTAACCACAGCTCCATGCCTACTGATGACAATCAGCAAATACCCATTTGGGGAAAACATCCTTTCTATTGTATTCTGTTATATTTCATCAAATTCATATTGTAAAGGGCTGGGGAATATAAGCATGTGACGTCTGCTAAATTAACAAGCTAATTTCATTGAGATGGCACAGCCGTAGACTCAGCTACTATAGCATATGGATAAATACATCTTAAACATGCTATTCTGTTATTTTGAAATAAATCGCCTTGGTATCGTATGGGATTGATTATAATTTGTTTGTAAATTATTATTGTATTTGTTGTGCTGTTTATACTGTTAGATATTTAGCTTAATTAAATTGATTAATATTATGGTGTTTCTATTACAAGAAAAACTCAAATGCATTTTACAGTAGACTATGTAGGCCTCAGGGTTTCTGTTAGGAAAATATGGCGCTGTACAATGTGACCGGTCAGGAGTAGGACTAGGTTACTAAGTGACCGGTCGGGAGTAGGACTAGGTTACTAAGTGACCGGTCGAGAGTAGGACTAGGTTACTAAGTGACCGGTCGGGAGTAGGACTAGGTTACTAAGGGACCGGTCGGGAGTAGGACTAGGTTACTAAGTGACCGGTCGGGAGTAGGACTAGGTTACTAAGTGACCGGTCAGGAGTAGGACTAGGTTACTAAGTGACCGGTCAGGAGTAGGACTAGGTTACTAAGTGACCGGTCGGGAGTAGGACTAGGTTACTAAGTGACCGGTCGGGAGTAGGACTAGGTTACTAAGGGACCGGTCGGGAGTAGGACTAGGTTACTAAGTGACCGGTCAGGAGTAGGACTAGGTTAGTAAGTGACCGGTCAGGAGTAGGACTAGGTTACTAAGTGACCAGTCAGGAGTAGGACTAGGTTACTAAGTGACCGGTCGGGAGTAGGACTAGGTTACTAAGTGACCAGTCGGGAGTAGGACTAGGTTACTAAGGGACCGGTCGGGAGTAGGACTAGGTTACTAAGTGACCAGTCAGGAGTAGGACTAGGTTACTAAGTGACCAGTCGGGAGTAGGACTAGGTTACTAAGGGACCGGTCGGGAGTAGGACTATGTTACTAAGGGACCGGTCTGGAGTAGGACTAGGTTACTAAGTGACCGGTAGGGAGTAGGACTAGGTTACTAAGTGACCGGTAGGGAGTAGGACTAGGTTACTAAGTGACCTGTCGGGAGTAGGACTAGGTTACTAAGTGACCGGTCAGGAGTAGGACTAGGTTACTAAGTGACCGGTCAGGAGTAGGACTAGGTTACTAAGTGACCTGTCGGGAGTAGGACTAGGTTACTAAGTGACCGGTCGGGAGTAGGACTAGGTTACTAAGTGACCGGTAGGGAGTAGGACTAGGTTACTAAGTGACCGGTCAGGAGTAGGACTAGGTTACTAAGTGACCGGTCAGGAGTAGGTTACTAAGTGACCGGTCGGGAGTAGGACTAGGTTACTAAGTGACCAGTCAGGAGTAGGACTAGGTTACTAAGTGACCGGTCAGGAGTAGGACTAGGTTACTAAGTGACCGGTCGGGAGTAGGACTAGGTTACTAAGTGACCGGTCGGGAGTAGGACTAGGTTACTAAGTGACCGGTCGGGAGTAGGACTAGGTTACTAAGTGACCGGTCAGGAGTAGGACTAGGTTACTAAGTGACCGGTCAGGAGTAGGTTACTAAGTGACCGGTCGGGAGTAGGACTAGGTTACTAAGTGACCAGTCAGGAGTAGGACTAGGTTACTAAGTGACCGGTCAGGAGTAGGACTAGGTTACTAAGTGACCAGTCGGGAGTAGGACTAGGTTACTAAGTGACCGGTCGGGAGTAGGACTAGGTTACTAAGTGACCGGTAGGGAGTAGGACTAGGTTACTAAGTGACCGGTCGGGAGTAGGACTAGGTTACTAAGTGACCGGTCAGGAGTAGGACCAGGTTACTAAGTGACCGGTCTGGAGTAGGACTAGGTTACTAAGGGACCGGTTGGGAGTAGGAACAGGTTACTAAGTGACCGGTAGGGAGTAGGACTAGGTTACTAAGTGACCGGTCAGGAGTAGGACTAGGTTACTAAGTGACCGGTCAGGAGTAGGACCAGGTTACTAAGTGACCGGTCTGGAGTAGGACTAGGTTACTAAGGGACCGGTTGGGAGTAGGACCAGGTTACTAAGTGACCAGTCGGGAGTAGGACTAGGTTACTAAGTGACCGGTCGGGAGTAGGACTAGGTTACTAAGTGACCGGTCAGGAGTAGGACTAGGTTACTAAGTGACCGGTCAGGAGTAGTACTAGGTTACTAAGTGACCGGTCAGGAGTAGGACTAGGTTACTAAGTGACCGGTCAGGAGTAGGACCAGGTTACTAAGTGACCAGTCAGGAGTAGGACTAGGTTACTAAGTGACCGGTCAGGAGTAGGACTAGGTTACTAAGTGACCGGTCGGGAGTAGGACTAGGTTACTAAGTGACCAGTTGGGAGTAGGACCAGGTTACTAAGTGACCAGTCGGGAGTAGGACTAGGTTACTAAGTGACCGGTCGGGAGTAGGACTAGGTTACTAAGTGACCGGTCAGGAGTAGGACTAGGTTACTAAGTGACCGGTCAGGAGTAGGACTACGTTACTAAGTGACCGGTCGGGAGTAGGACTAGGTTACTAAGTGACCGGTCAGGACTAGGTTACTAAGTGACCGGTCGGGAGTAGGACTAGGTTACTAAGTGACCGGTAGGGAGTAGGACTAGGTTACTAAGTGACCGGTCAGGAGTAGGACTAGGTTACTAAGTGACCGGTCAGGAGTAGGACTAGGTTACTAAGTGACCGGTCAGGAGTAGGACTAGGTTACTAAGTGACCGGTAGGGAGTAGGACTAGGTTACTAAGTGACCGGTCTGGAGTAGGACCAGGTTACTAAGTGACCGGTCAGGACTAGGACTAGGTTACTAAGTGACCAGTCAGGAGTAGGACTAGGTTACTAAGTGACCGGTCGGGAGTAGGACTAGGTTACTAAGTGACCGGTCGGGAGTAGGACTAGGTTACTAAGTGACCGGTCGGGAGTAGGACAAGGTTACTAAGTGACCGGTCGGGAGTAGGACTAGGTTACTAAGTGACCGGTAGGGAGTAGGACTAGGTTACTAAGTGACCGGTCGGGAGTAGGACCAGGTTACTAAGGGACCGGTCGGGAGTAGGACTAGGTTACTAAGTGACCGGTCGGGAGTAGGACTAGGTTACTAAGTGACCGGTCGGGAGTAGGACCAGGTTACTAAGGGACCGGTCGGGAGTAGGACTAGGTTACTAAGTGACCGGTCGGGAGTAGGACCAGGTTACTAAGTGACCGGTCAGGAGTAGGACTAGGTTACTAAGTGACCGGTCGGGAGTAGGACCAGGTTACTAAGTGACCGGTCAGGAGTAGGACTAGGTTACTAAGTGACCGGTCAGGAGTAGGACTAGGTTACTAAGTGCCTGCTAGTGAAGAGCAAAATAATCCTAATATTTCCACACTCTAATTGTATGCTAACCAATACCCAAATGGAGATTCAGTGAAAATAAAAATCTGATTGGTTTATCAAGACCAGACCCCATGCTGGTCTCAAAGCAGCGGGAACGGTGCTGAAACAGTTGACCACACGCGGGTAGGCTACTGCTTCAAATCCTATTATAACAATTGGAGGACTTTGGGAGTTTCAGTAAGAAACAATTTGTTGCCTTTAATTGTATTAGCCTACTATTCCAATATTTCAGTCATTCAGTGATATTTATTCCCATAATAATTTGTTATGGATCCATCCAGATGTGGCTAGATAACAGTTAATGTGGTGGGCTGTGTAAAGAGATGGGTGAAGTGACATGCCTCGCAAACATCCATTAATACATTTAAAGTCCCTAAACTCGGCAAGAGTCTATTGTCCTGCAGATAGCCCATCCAGGGTGGAAAGGCTGCTAAACCATTTCCACCTGGCCCACAGCGTTGTTGCGTACTTACAGTACTGTGCACTTTCACTCCATTCTCCCCCTGACTATCGTTGTTATCTATTCAGTAACATTCCACTAGTAAATGTAAAAAATAAAACATTTAATGAAATTATGTTAAACCTTTTTTCTGAGTTTTATTTATCTGCTCTTAGTAGGCGAGTCTTTATGGCTGCGTCGTTAACTTGTTCATTTAGCAGACATCACTGCTATTCAGTCAACACATCTATTTTAAGAATATAATGGAGAAAAAAAAAGAAAAAGATTAACATTTTAGTTTCTCTTAAAATATAAACCTTCCAGTGGAACAACACTTTTAGAAAGTTACAGCTTCTTCTGACAAAGTAGAAAAAAGTATTTATTTGAGTGAGGAAGAGCACTCTTGTTCTGAATTCAATCACCCTCTTCTTCATCCTCATCATTCAGTTGTAATACATTTTTCACTCCCGCTCAACAACTCCAAAATCGCTTTTTTTTGCGTGCGCTCCAAAGGGATAACTTGAATTAACATGACATAGGTTAATTAAATAATCAAAAAAAGAAAAAAGGTGATTATTTATTAGCCTAGTGGTTAGAAGTAATTTAGGCATAATCGTGTGAATTAGGCCTCATGTAAAATCATTGTCAAAAGTGCAAGAGATACTGTTGCAAGACAAACAGGTGCTGTTAGATTACAATATTATTTTTTTCTGCCCGTTTGGAACACTGTAAACATCACTAAATAAATGATCAGTAATACTAGACTCTAACGAAAACTAAATGTAAAGCCTTTATTACAGAAGAGCAAAGATGAAAAACAGACGGATTTTGTGAAATTGCTTTATCTGTCATTTTGCGGTTGCATGAGGTTTGGTGATCCCCTGAATCAGCAGGCTGTTAAACAAACACTCAAACAGGAAACAGGAAACAGGAAACAGAAGCAGGAACAGAAGCGTAGGGCTTTAGTGACTCACTCATTCCTGGCTTTCGTTCAAAATAAGTTGTACTACTAATGCAGGGTTAAAGACACATTATTTCTGGTTGTCTAGCATATGCACTCTCTCTCTCCTCTTGCTACAGCTCATTTCGTTTGAGTTATTATGTGGATTACAATAAATTGATATATTTGTAAGGGTTGATGCATTTTTCGTTAGGGTAAATCTGGTCTGTGATATTGAGTTAGAAATGTAAAACTTTAGAGTACTTAAGCCACAAATATTTTTCAAGTTTGCCCTTTTTGGTAATTGGGCTATACTTTACAATAGGACTCAACTCTGACTGACCCCAGTCAAAACTGTTCGCTGCTCTGGCACCCCAATGGTGGAACAAGCTCCCTCACGACGCCAGGACAGCGGAGTCACTCACCACCTTCCGGAGACACTTGAAACCCCACATCTTTAATGAATACCTGGGATAGGATAAAGTAATCCCTCTACCCCCCCCCCCCCCATAAAAAAAAAAAAAAAAAAAAAACATTGTAAAGTGGTTATCCCACTGGCTATAAGGTGAATGCACCAATTTGTAAGTCACTCTGGATAAGAGTGTCTGCTAAATGACGAAAATGTCAATGTAAATCTATCAGTAGTTTAAACTGTGGCACAAATTGGGGGATTTTTCGGACCTAGCCGAGCTATTAGATCATCCTTTTGTAAATGAATGGAGGTGTGAATGTTTCTGTCCAAGAGTATCCTTTCACACTAGAGTCCTGCATCGGGAAACAAAATCAGCTGGCACAATGTGGACTGACCATTTTTTGAAAAATAGGACACTTGTGCCTTGCCAGTCCATTACATAAATGAAGAGTGGGTGTTATCCACCATGGAGTGGGACAGTGCAGTTCAAAACTGCAGATATCATAAGGCCAGCTATTGTGAAAGAATACTTGTGGATCTTGTTGATTTCCTCTATCGCTTCAAGAGGCCTACTGACCACCTACTGACCACCTGGCAATTGTGTGGTTCCAAAGGATACAGCGTCACCTTCAGATGGATGTGTGGTTTCAGAGAGAAGCCAGCTACGAGCCTGCGACCAGGAGCGGTTGAAGACATCCTTTTCCTGCACAGCAATTTGCCTGTTTTTGAAGTTATTGATTAAAGCGATTTGAGTTGTCAATGTGCCACATTGCATTGTGATAATAAAAAATATTTCATGGCATGGTTTCTTTTTAGCGAAATGTTGAATAGACATGCAGATAAATTAATTCATGCAGGAAAATATGAATAAGTCCCTTCTGTCTGTAGTCATGAAAACAATTAGGCTAAATAAATGGATGTTATTTCGTTGGGTAACTGATCGGCTCTTGGAACTCATAGGAGGTGGCTTCTTCTTTCTTCAATATAACCATTAATTCAGAAGGTTAAACCCATAGATCTTAGGCCCGCAGTAAATTAAATTAGATGACCAGGTTAATTTTTCATTAGGTTATAATAATTCATGCCTTCTGGGAATGTTATAAAGTCCAAAAGTTATGGGCGGAGTTAGAATGTTGGCTGTCAGAAGGATTACAATGGAAATAAATTAACTTTTAATCCGTCTGTCTGCATATTTCAAGACATGGAATGTTAGGGTGCAGTTAGATACCCAGTGGGTTGGATGATACTTTTCTCATAAATCACCTTGAGAAAAGTTATGGAAATCAACCAATCCTCCATCGTTAACACAATGGAAAGGTCAGATGCTTTATCATCTAAATGTTTAAAGTGCGTGAGCGACAGAGAGAAACAAAATGGTGCAGTTTGAAGCCTTGTGGTGGAGAGTGATGCCAGGAGCTGGAGATGGGGGTGTGAGCACGTGGTCTGCCAGGGGTGATGTAGTTAATGTTTTTGTGATGTTTTGTATTGTAATGTAATTTAAATTTTTTATCTTACAAACAACAAAAATAAATAGGAAATATGACAGCTGGCAACACAAATCTGAGTATTCATTATGAATAGGATTTATTTGATTTATTTGATTACATTCTTCATTGTAACCACAATGTCACAAATAATTGAACACATACATACACACACAAACACACACACACACACACACACACACACACAAAACATGAGCAGATTAATTTGGTCAAAACATTTCTTTATTAAAAACG
>NW_028167146.1:0-7500 GCF_964263955.1 Coregonus lavaretus | reverse complement strand
GCAGTTCACAATCACTCATATCTCCCTCACTAACTTTAAGCATCAGTTGTCAGAGCAGCTTACCGATCACGGCACCTGTACACAGCCCATCTGAAATTAGCCCACTCAACTACCTCATCCCCATATTGTTCTTTATTTTGCTCATTTGCACCCCAGTATCTCTATTTGCACATCATCTTCTGCACATCTATCACTCCAGTGTTAATACGAAATTGTAACTATTTTAATGTCTTCACTATTATTATTATTATTATTATTATCATTATCATTATTATTATTATTATTATTATTATTTATTATTATTATTATTATTGTATTATTCTACAATATAGAAAATAGTAAAAATAAAGAAAAAACCCTTGAGTGAGTAGGTGTGTCCAAACTTTTGACTGGTAGTGTATACTTCCATTAATAGATAATCCTGTTCAATACTGATATATAGCCCTGTATATAGATGTCCTAGCCGACCTCTTTCAGGGAATATATTCAATGCAGTATTAACCTTATATTTAGCTAATTAATGATGGGTTATGCATAATGAGCTTTTAACTTATAGCCTCTGTCTCTTGCGCAATACACAAGCACCTGTGCTCCGCTGGCCTCCCTTTAAAAAAACGCTCCTTAGCTCTTGGAGGAAAAGCTAAACTATAATAGTTTGCTGGACATACATTTGTTCTTGCATTTCTTATACCAAAAGACTATTCGAAGAGGGACTCAAGCTTTTTTGCTGAATGTTAAATACAGCAACCAATATAACTCACGGGTAGTTTGAAAGAAGAGCGAACGCGCGATGGCGGTAGGCTATAGCAGTTATTTATTCAGACCCCGTAACCATTCAATCTTTGTGAAGAGAAGTGAAAGCCTTCTGCATCTAATTCTAGTCCTGTTTTATTCAAGGATGTCATTAGAAAGATGGAGATAAGGACTACGAAGCTTATTTAATTTAACAGTTGAAAGTGAGGAAGGAATGAAGCAACAACATAGAGAGAAGGAGGAGGTAGGCTAATAACTTTAGGGGAAATATTATGAAAGGTATTATATGAGTCAGCCTATTAATTATACTAAGAGGTCCTATTATATTTCCAAATTAAAATCAACTTCTCTAGCCTCTACTTTGTAACTTTGTAACTTTGTAGGCTGCATGTGCTGCACCATAACCACATGTTCTCTTCTGCTTTATCATGGATTGAACGAGGGGTGTAATTCCAGTCCATATAATACAGTATAATACAATACAGTACAGTAATACAGTTCACACTCAAAAAAGATTAGCCTACTGGAGCTAGTTTCATTTATTTACCCAAGAGAGCGTATAGCTAGCTACAGTGGGTGAAAAAAGTATTTAGTCAGCCACCAATTGTGCAAGTTCTCCCACTTAAAAAGATGAGAGAGGCCTGTAATTTTCATCATATGTACACGTCAACTTTGACAGACAAAATGAGAATATTTTTTCCAGAAAATCACATTCTAGGATTTTTTATGAATTTATTTGCAAATTATGGTGGAAAATAAGTATTTGGTCACCTACAAACAAGCAAGATTTCTGGCTCTCACAGACCTGTAACTACTTCTTTAAGAGGCTCCTCTGTCCTCCACTCGTTAGCTGTATTAATGGCACCTGTTTGAACTTGTTATCAGTATAAAAGACATCTGTCCACAACCTCAAACAGTCACACTCCAAACGCCACTATGGCCAAGACCAAAGAGCTGTCAAAGGACACCAGAAACAAAATTGTAGACCTGCACCAGGCTGGGAAGACTGAATCTGCAATAGGTAAGCAGCTTGGTTTGAAGAAATCAACTGTGGGAGCAATTATTAGGAAATGGAAGACATACAAGACCACTGATAATCTCCCTCGATCTGGGGCTCCATGCAAGATCTCACCCCGTGGGGTCAAAATGATCACAAGAACGGTGAGCAAAAATCCCAGAACCACACGGGAGGACCTAGTGAATGACCTGCAGAGAGCTGGGACCAAAGTAACAAAGCCTACCATCAGTAACACACTACGCCGCCAGGGACTCAAATCCTGCAGTGCCAGACGTGTCCCCCTGCTTAAGCCAGTACATGTCCAGGCCCGTCTGAAGTTTGCTAGAGTGCATTTGGATGATCCAGAAGAGGATTGGGAGAATGTCATATGGTCAGATGAAACCAAAATACAACTTTTTGGTAAAAACTCAACTCATCGTGTTTGGAGGACAAAGAATGCTGAGTTGCATCCAAAGAACACCATACCTACTGTGAAGCATGGGGGTGGAAACATCATGCTTTGGGGCTGTTTTTCTGCAAAGGGACCTGGACGACTGATCCGTGTAAAGGAAAGAATGAATGGGGCCATGTATCGTGATATTTTGAGTGAAAACCTCCTTCCATCAGCAAGGGCATTGAAGATGAAACGTGGCTGGGTCTTTCAGCATGACAATGATCCCAAACACACCGCCCGGGCAACGAAGGAGTGGCTTCGTGAGAAGCATTTCAAGGTCCTGGAGTGGCCTAGCCAGTCTCCAGATCTCAACCCCATAGAAAATCTTTGGAGGGAGTTGAAAGTCTGTGTTGCCCAGCGACAGCCCCAAAACATCACTGCTCTAGAGGAGATCTGCATGGAGGAATGGGCCAAAATACCAGCAACAGTGTGTGAAAACCTTGTGAAGACTTACAGAAAACGTTTGACCTGTGTCATTGCCAACAAAGGGTATATAACATGCATACTGACCCCTGGTTGGCTGGTAGCAGCAGGTCATGCATTCTGACCACTGCTCTGATTCATTTGATATGTTAACACAGCTCAGATCTCTGAGGCAGGGCTGCCCTCAACATACACACACACACACACACACACACACACACACACACACACACACACACACACACACACACACACACACACAACACACACACTCATACACACATACACAGAGGCACACACATGAACACCCTGTAGACGCACGACAAGTATCTGTACCGATGCTCGCCATCAAGATCAAATCATTGTCAGCCAAGTAAATCTATTGAACTTCAAATCGTTTGATGCACACAGGCATGCACACGCACAAACACACAAATACACACACACACACACACACACACACAAACACACAGACACAGACAGATACACACACACACCGAACACACACACCAAAGAGTTGCATATTTAACAGGGATTGGTTACCTATGACCTCTAAAGCTCTCCCCTTTCCTGATTATGCACATTCATTTAATAGTGTGGCCCTTTGAAAGCAAACAGATTAAATGAAATGATGAGAGAAGAGGAGAAAATAGGTTGAGGTCAGGGTTTGAATAACATGAGGATAACAACCTTCGTTAGACTCCTGAAAGGTCAGGGTTTGAATAAACATGAGGATAACAACCTTCGTTAGACTCCTGAAAGGTCAGGGTTTGAATAACATGAGGATAACAACCTTCGTTAGACTCCTGAAAGGTCAGGGTTTGAAAAACATGAGGATAACAACCTTCGTTAGACTCCTGAAAGGTCAGGGTTTGAATAACATGAGGATAATAACCTTTGTTAGACTCCTGAAAGTCGTTAGCAATTTAAATGATTCCTCCTCGCTTTTCAGCTCCTCCATTTAGTTACAGTCCATGTTATGTAAATCTCCTTGGCTGGTCCAAGATTATATCTAATTATTTCTATCTTCGTGGCTGTTAGAAGAAATCTCATTATAGGCCCAGGAGAGATGGCTTGGTAAGTGGTGTCTAGACTGTATTGGTAGAATCATAACTTGAGACATGCAGAGAATTACCTCCATGGTAATTTAACCTACATTTACAGTAGGTGATACTTATTACCATTATTGTGGGGATGATATCATATACACTGCCAGTCAAAAGTTTGGACACACCTACTCATTCAAGGGTTTTTCTTTATTTTTACTATTTTCTACATTGTAGAATAATAGTGAAGACATCAAAACTATGAAATAACACATATGGAATCATGTAGTAACCAAAAAAGTGTTAAACAAATCAAAATATATTTTATATTTGAGATTCTTCAAATAGCCACCCTTTGCCTTGATGACAGCTTTGCACACTTTGGCATTCTCTCAACCAGCTTCATGAGGTAGTCACCTGGAATGCATTTCAATTAACAGGTGTGCCTTGTAAAAAAGTTAATTTGTGGAATTGATTTATTTCTGAATGCGTTTGAGCCAATCAGTTGTGATGTGACAAGGTAGGGGTGGTATACAGAAGATAGCTCTATTTGGTAAAAGACCAAGTCCATATTATGGCAAGAACAGCTCAAATAAGCAAAGATAAATGACAGTCCATCATTACTTTATGACATGAATGTCATTCAATACGGAATATTTCAAGAACTTTGA
This sequence comes from Coregonus lavaretus, assembly GCF_964263955.1. Lineage (NCBI taxonomy): Eukaryota > Metazoa > Chordata > Actinopteri > Salmoniformes > Salmonidae > Coregonus > Coregonus lavaretus. Next base: position 3,156 of record NW_028167146.1, on the reverse strand, counting down.
AAGTTTCTTCAAGTGCAGTTGCAAAAAATCATCAAGCGATATGATGAAACTGGCTCTCATGAGGACCGCCTCAAGAATGGAAGACCCAGAGTTACCTCTGCTTCAGAGGATAAGTTCATTATAGTTACCAGCCTCAGAAATTGCAACCCAAATGAATGCTTCACAGAGTTCAAGTAACAGACACATCTCAACATCACATGTTCAGAGGTGACTGCGTGAATCAGGCCTTCATGGTCGAATTGCTGCAAAGGAACCTCTACAAAAGGACACCAATAATAACAAGAGACTTGCTTGGGCCAAGAAACATGAGCAATGTACATTAGACCGGTGGAAATCTGTCCTTTGGTCTGATGAGTCCAAATTGGAGATTTTTGGTTCCAATCGCCGTGTCTTTATGAGACGCAGAGTAGGTGAAAGGATGATCTCTGCATGTGTATGTCCCACCGTGAAGCATGGAGGAGGAGGTGTGATGGTGTGGTGGTGCTTTGCTGGTGACACTGTCTGTGATTTATTTAGAATTCAAGGCACACTAAACCAGCATGGCTACCACAGCATTCTGCAACGATACGGCATCCCATCTGGTTTGGGCTTAGTGGGACTATCATTTGTTTTTCAACAGGACAATGACCCAACACACCTCCAGGCTGTGTAAGGGCTATTTGACCAAGAAGGAGAGTGATGGAGTGCTGCATCAGATGACCTCCACAATCACCCGACCTCAACCCAATTGAGATGATTTGGGATGAGTTGGACCACAGAGTGAAGGAAAAGCAGCCAACAAGTATATGGGTTATTTCATAGTTTTGATGTCTTCACTATTATTCTACAAGGTAGAAAATAGTATAAAAATAAAGAAAACCTCTTGAATGAGTAGGTGTATATACACAGTGCAAGTCAAAAGTTTGGACACACATACTCATTCAAGGGTTTTTCTTTATTTTCACTATTTTCTACATTGTAGAATAATCGTGAAGACATCAAAACGATAAAATTACACACATGGAATCATGGGTAAATCAGTCTTTGGGTGGACAAACTGGATTCAGTTGGGTAACATTTAGCTTCTCTCAAAATACCCATATTCCACTGAAATCTTGATTGGTGCCGATGTCCCCTAGCTGTCACACAGTGTGCTCTTGGTCCATACCCCTGGTTTTGTGGGACCATTATGGAATTCTGGTGGCGGTCTGGTCAGCAGCCAGACGTAGTGTTTTGGGACATTCATGGAAGTCTGGTGGGACCAAGACCTGAGTTAGTGGAGAAAGTCTAATATGGAGAGAGTGAGAGGGGGGATGACAGAATGAAGAAAGGTAGAACAAGGAGGTATTAAACTATCCCCACTATCCCCACTAGCCCCACTAGCCCCACTAGCCCCACTATCCCCACTAGCCCCACTAGCCCCACTAACTTTCAGACCTCCTTTCACACCAGCACCTCTTAAAAAGAGAATGAGAGAGAGAGAGGGGGAGAGAGAGAGAGAGAGAGAGAGAGAGAGAGAGAGAGAGAGAGAGAGAGAGAGAGAGAGAGAGAGAGAGAGAGAGAGAGAGAGAGAGAGAGAGAGAGAGAGAGAGAGAGAGAGAGAGAGAGAGAGAGAGAGAGAGAGAGAGAGAGAGAGAGAGAGAGAGAGAGAGATAGAGAGTGAGAGTTGCAGACAGGGTGGAGGTCAGAGGGATATGTATAGCTCTTCTTTACTTGTCTAATTCCATATTTATGAGAGGGTTAATCTCTAATGGCATATTCAACATCCCCTCTCCTCCCCTCTACCTCCTCTCTCCTCCTCTCCCCTCTCCTCCCCTCTACCTCCTCTCTCCTCCTCTCCCCTCTCCTCCCCTCTACCTCCTCTCTCCTCCTCTCCCCTCTCCTCCCCTCTCCTCCCCTCTACCTCCTCTCTCCTCCTCTTCTCTTCCCGGGGCTTATCATATTGGGGGACCTATTCTTCCCTTGGATGGCTGAATGTTAACAGGAGACTTTAACTCTGATGGCTGAATGTTAACAGGAGCCTTTAACACTGATGGCTGAATGTTAACAGGAGCCTTTAACACTGATGGCTGAATGTTAACAGGAGCCTTTAACTCTGATGGCTGAATGTTAACAGGAGCCTTTAACTCTGATGGCTGAATGTTAACAGGAGACTTTAACTCTGATGGCTGAATGTTAACAGGAGCCTTTAACACTGATGGCTGAATGTTAACAGGAGCCTTTAACTCTGATGGCTGAATGTTAACAGGAGCCTTTAACACTGATGGCTGAATGTTAACAGGAGCCTTTAACACTGATGGCTGAATGTTAACAGGAGCCTTTAACTCAGATGGCTGAATGTTAACAGGAGCCTTTAACTCTGATGGCTGAATGTTAACAGGAGCCTTTAACTCTGATGGCTGAATGTTAACAGGAGCCTTTAACTCTGATGGCTGAATGTTAACAGAAGCCTTTAACTCTGATGGCTGAATGTTAACAGGAGCCTTTAACTCTGATGGCTGGATGTTAACAGGAGCCTTTAACACTGATGGCTGAATGTTAACAGGAGCCTTTAACACTGATGGCTGAATGTTAACAGAAGCCTTTAACTCTGATGGCTGGATGTTAACAGGAGCCTTTAATACTGATGGCTGAATGTTAACAGAAGCCTTTAACTCTGATGGCTGAATGTTAACAGGAGCCTTTAACTCTGATGGCTGGATGTTAACAGGAGCCTTTAACTCTGATGGCTGGATGTTAACAGGAGCCTTTAACTCTGATGGCTGAATGTTAACAGGAGCCTTTAACTCTGATGGCTGAATGTTAACAGGAGCCTTTAACTCTGATGGCTGAATGTTAACAGGAGCCTTTAACACTGATGGCTGAATGTTAACAGGAGCTTTTAACTCAGATGGCTGAATGTTAACAGGAGCCTTTAACGGTATAGTCTCAGTATAATGTGGTGCATGGGGTGTGTGTGTGTGTGTATGTGTGTTTGTGTGAGTGTGTATGAAGGGTGGGATTGGGAGGATGGATGGATGGGGGGTCCATAATGTGTCTTTACATTTTTCCATAATCTAGTCATAAACCAAGAGACATACGTAATTCAGCAGTGGGCCACCATTTGAGCAAATCTCTTCAATGGAATGGCTGATATCTGACCCGCACATCACATACAATGGAATGGCTGATATCTCC
>NW_028167147.1:5000-43283 GCF_964263955.1 Coregonus lavaretus | reverse complement strand
GGAAAAAACGGTGTCTCTGCTGATAAGGTGAACTGTATCTCATGCTGATAAGATAGAAACTGTATCTCTGCTGATAATGTAAACTATATCACTAGTGATAAGGTAAACTGTATCTCAGCTGATAAGGTAAACTGTATATATGCTGATAATGTAGAAACTGTATCTCTGCTGATAAGGTAAACTGTATATCTGCTGATAAGGTAGAACCTGTATCTTTGCTGATAAGGTAGAAACTGTATCTCAGCTGATAAGGTAAACTGTATATATGCTGATAATGTAGAAACTGTATCTCTGCTGATTAGGTAAACTGTATATCTGCTGATAAGGTAGAAACTGTATCTTTGCTGATAAGGTAGAAACTGTATCTCTGCTGATAAGGTAGAAAATGTATCTCTGCTGAAATATAATATCCCTGAAATGTTCCATATGCAAAAAAGCTTATTTCTCTAATTATGTGCACAAATTTGTTTACATCCCTGTAAGTGAGCATTTCTCCTTTGCCAAGATAATCCATCCACCTGACAGGCGTGGCATATCAAAAATCAGATGAAATAACATGAACATTACAAAGGTGCACCTTGTGCTGGAGACAATAAAAGGCCACTCTAAAATGTGCAGTTTAGTCACACAACACAACGCCACAGATGTCTCAAGTTTTGAGTGAGTGTTCAATTGTCATGCTGACTGCAGGAATGTCCACCAGAGCTGTTGCCAGAAAATGTAATGTTAATTTCTCTACCATGAGTCACCTCCAACGTTGTTTTAGAGAATTTGGCAGGACGTCCAACCGGCCTCACAACCGCAGACCACATGTATGGCGTTGTGTGGGCGAGCGGTTTGCTGATGTCAACGTTGTGAACAGCCAGTAGGGTGTTATGTTTCTGTGCTTGAATCGAAGATAGTGGCTGAAATCCGCGAAGGACTGTCCATTGAAGGGAGGTCCATTGTCTGTTTCTACTCTCTCAGGTACTCCTAGGCAGGGGAATACTTTGTCAAGCCTGGGAATGACAGTAGTGGCAGATGTGGACTTGACAATTTCAACTTCTGGGTACCTGGAGTATTCGTCGACAACTACAAGTAGGTAATCACCTGATGGCAAAGGACCAAAGAAATCCACTATAACTTCTATACACGGAGCATTGAGTAGTTCAGACATTAACAGTGGTTCCAATGGACTTTGCGCAGTGGCGGCTTGACATGGAACGTAGTGTTGGATTGCTTTTCCCACCATGTCACCTATGCCTGGAGAACCAAACCTTCTCTCTCAGTAACTGTTTTGCTTTCACGATACCTAGATGTCCTGTGTGGGCTAGGTTGATTGCTGTTTGGCGGAGAGAGGCCCGGGAGAACGAGTCATGTTCCTCTCAAAATGATGTTTGCTTGTGCATCGACTGCTATTTCATTTCTTAAGTGAATGAGTGCTTTTAGTGTTTGGAAATCAGCATATTGTGTGTCACGTGACAAATAATGCCAGGTTCCGGTGGACAGAAGACGCATCACCTTCTGTAGGGTTTTCCTCTTGCGCCTCTTCTAGTGTCATCGCCTTGGGAACTGTGGAGACTAATAATAATAAATAATAATATGCCATTTAGCAGACGCTTTTATCCAAAGCGACTTACAGTCATGCGTGCATACATTTTTTTTTTTTTGTGTATGGGTGGTCCCGGGGATCGAACCCACTACCTTGGCGTTACAAGCGCCGTGCTCTACAAGCTGAGCTACAGAGGACCACGTAGGCCATCAGTGTGTACTGCATCAGTTGTGTTCTTAATTTTTTCATCGCAGACGTGCTGTGGTCCCCATGACCAGGTTGAATACACTGTATTTTCTGGTGAGCTCATGAAGAGGCTGTGCGGTTGTTGCCAAATCTGGTATAATCCGTGAGAAGTATCGTACCGTGCCCAGTAGACCGCCAACTTCTGAGACATTTTGAGGTGCTGTCAGATTCCGTACGGCTGTGATTTTCTTTGGATCTGCCTAAATGTCTTTCTCTGAGAAAACATAGCCATTAGAACTCAAGTGTTGTTTTTTGCTGTATTCACATTTGTCTCTCTCAATCTCTGAAGCACAGCTTTGAGGCTTGCTTGTTCATCTTGAGATCTCCTGTAGACTAGGATGTCGTCACTTCATGTTTCTCACATTGGGAATACCTTGCAGCGCTATCTGTAATGCGTTTTGAAACACCTCGGCAGCTGAATTTTATTATAAAATCCAGTCTTTTTGAATCTCCAGAGGCTTAGTATGTGTCGTGAAGCTCGAGATGTAACTTGAATCTGGATGTAACTCGAGCTGACGGTATCCAGCATTCAAAGCCAGCTTGGAGAACACCTCTGTTCAGGTCATGGATGAGGTCATGGATGAGGTCGTCAACCGTCGGGTATGATGTGTCGTTCACGTTGTATTGCTGTGCATGTCGACCCAGACACAAACTTTATCAGGCTTCTTGGGTTTTGGTGTGACAACTATTGGGGATACCCAATGCATCGGCTCACTGTTTATTTTCGATGATATCTTGGCTTGTCAGCTTGTCAAGCTCCCGTTCTACTTTTTCTATCATGTGAAAAGGAATCCTCATGTGTGGCCGTACTGTTGTTTGAATTTCACTTGAAAGTCTTTGGGTTTTCTTTGGAAGAAGTCCTAGTATTCATTGATGAGCCGGTTGGCTTGGAGTGGATAGAGAGTTGATTATTTTCAGTAATCCAAGGTCTGTTGCTGTCTGACAGTTGAGAAGTGAGACAGAATCACCTTTTGATTACACAAAAAGTGGTATCCACCATCTTAGTCTTGGAGCTGACTGTTGCTGTGAAAATTTGATGAGCCATAAGCAAAGATGTTTACCTTAGCCTGTTTTAATTCACAGCTAGCTGGACATTAACTTGTCATATGTGACATCATCAACAATGTTCACTCTTGCTCCCGAATCAACAATAACATCCCACGGTCGTAACTTGGTTGTGGTGGTTTCTGTAGTGTACACACAACACACAATTAATCATCAGAGCTTGGTGAGGTGTCTTGTATTTGTGGCTTTTTGTCATATTCTGACTGCACTTTATGCACTTTGTGTTTTGGGTGCTGCTGGGCTTTTTTTTTATATCAGCGACTGGAGGGGTAGACTCTGTGGTTTGTGATCTACAGCAAGCAGGCAGGCCCGTTGCCCTAGCGACCACGCAGACACAGTGTGTATGTACACACATGGGCTGCGTTCACACAGGCATCACAATTCCGATCTTTTTTTTCCACTCATTTGTCTTTTGACCAATCACATCAGATCTTTTCACATCTCTTTCAGAGCTGATCTGATTGGTCAAAATACCAATTAGTGGAAAAAAGTTCAGAAACTGGGCTGCGTGTGTACACACTGTGTCTGTGTGGTCGCTAGGGCAACGGGCCTGCCTGCTATGAGAAGAGGGGGGGAGGAGAAGACTGAGGGCCAGAGAACGGAGAGGAGAAATAAACGCAATGCTATGAAGATAGGTGCAGTGTCAGCCGTACAGATAACTCATCCAACGCTCTTTGACTTCTCAAACACGGCAGGAAGCTAACACAATATCGTGCCCCGTCTCATTATTTCAGCCACTTACTGAGACAACTAGCAAGTTAAACCAATCACACAGCTGGACTCACCGGCTCCCGCTTTCTCCCGCTGTGCAATTTACAAACAAACACGTGACTGGCTCAACTGTTCTGGGAAAGTACAGTAAACTTCATAATGCAAAATAATGTGACAAGCCTTGGGGCAAATCACATTCCTTTAGGGTTAGGGTCATGTATAAAAATGCCCAGATGCCCATTATTTTTGGCTACTATGGCTAGAAGAAGAGATCTCAGTGACTTGGAAAGAGGGGTCTCAAAGGAGCAAGGGGGTTGAAAGGGTGTGTGCGTGTGTGTGTGTGTGTGTGTGTGTGTGTGTGTCTCAGTCATCAGATCTCAACCCAGTTGAACACTTATGGGAGATTCTGGAGCGACGCCTGAGACAGCGTTTTTCCACCACCATCAACAAAACACCAAATTATGGAATTGTTCTTGTGGAAGAATGGTGTCGCATCCCTCCAATAGGAGTTCCAGACACTTGTAGAATCCATGCCAAGGCGTATTGAATCTGTTCTGGCAGCTCGTGGTGACCCAACACCCTATTAAGACACGTTATGATGATGTTTCCTTTATTTTGGGGTATCCTTTATTTTGGGGTATCCTTTATTTTGGGGTATCCTTTATTTTGGGGTATCCTTTACTTTGGGGTTTCCTTTATTTTGGGGTTTCCTTTATTTTGGGGTATCCTTTATTTGGGTAGTTACCTGTATATACAGGTAACTATCCCCCTTGAAGTTTTTCCTATTTTGTTGCATTACAATCTGTAATTTAAATGGATTTTTATTTGGGTTTCATGTAATGGACATACACAAAATAGTCAAAATTTGTGAAGTGAAATGAAAAAAATAACTTGTTTCAAAAAATTCTAAAAAATAACTAATGGAAAAGTGGTGCGTGCACATGTATTTACCCCCTTTGCTATGAAGCCCCTAAATAACATCTGGTGCAACCAATTACTTTCAGAAGTCACATAATTAGTTAAATAAAGTCCACCTGTGTGCAATCTAAGTGTCACATGACCTGTCACATGGTCTCAGTATATACAGTCGTGGTCAAACATTTTGAGAATGACACAAATACTAATTTTCACAAAGTCTGCTGCCTCAGTTCTGATGATGGCAATTCACATATAATCCAGAATGTCATGAAGAGTGATCAGATGAATTGCAATTAATTGCAAAGTCCCTCTTTACCATGAAAATGAACTTAATCCCCAAAAAACATTTCCACTGCATTTCAGCCCTGCCACAAAATGACCAGCTGCCATCATGTCAGTGATTATCTCGTTAACACAGGTGAGAGTGTTGACAAGGACAAGGCTGGAGATCACGCTGTCATGCTGATTCAGTTAGAATAACAGACTGGAAGCTTTAAAAGGAGGGTGGTGCTTGAAATCATTGTTCTTCCTCTGTTAACCATGGTTACCTGCAAGGAAACACGTGCCGTCATCATTGCTTTGCACAAAAAGGGATTCACAGGCAAGGATATTGCGGCTAGCTTGCTCAGGAATGGCAGCAGGCAGATGTGAGTGCATCTGCACGCACAGTGAGGCAAAGACTTTTGGAGGATGGCCTGGTGTCAAGAAGGGCAGCAAAGAAGCAACTTCTCTCCAGGAAAAACATCAGGGACAGACTGATATTCTGCAAAAGGTACAAGGATTGGACTGCTGAGGACTGGGGTAAAGTCATTTTCTCTGATGATCCCCTTTCCGATTGTTTGGGGCATCCGGAAAAAAGCTTGTCCGGAGAAGACAAGGTGAGCGCTACCATCAGTCCTGTGTCATGCCAACAGTAAAGCATCCTGAGACCATTCATGTGTGGGGTTGCTTCTCAGCCAAGGGAGTGGGCTCACTCACAATTTTACCTAAGAACACAGGCATGAATAAAGAATGGTACCAACACATCCTCCGAGAGCAACTTCTCCCAACCATCCAAGAACGGTTTGGTGACGACCAATGCCTTTTCCAGCATGATGGAGCACCTTGCCATAAGGCAAAATTGAAAACTAAGTGGCTCAGGGAACAAAACATCAACATTTTGGGTCCATGGCCAGGAAACTCTCCAGACCTTAATCCCATTGAGAACTTGTGGTCGATCCTCAAGAGGCGGGTGGACAAACAAAACCCCACAAATTCTGACAAACTCCAAGCATTGATTATGCAAGAATGGGCTGCCATCAGTCAGGATGTGGCCCAGAAGTTAATTGACAGCATGCCAGGGCAGATTGCAGAGGTCTTGAAAAAGAAGGGTCAACACTGCAATTATTGACTCTTTACAAAAACTTAATGTAATTGTCAATAAAAGCCTTTGACCCTTATGGAATGCTTGTAATTATACGTCAGTATACCATGGTAACATCTGACAAAAATATCTCATAACACTGAAGCAGCGAACTTTGTGAAGACCAATACTTGTGTCATTCTGAAAACTTTTGACCACGACTGTACAGTTGAAGTCGGAAGTTTACATACGCTAAGGTTGGAGTCATTAAAACTCTTTTTCAACCACTTCACAAATTTCTTGTTAATAAACTATAGTTTTGGCAAGTCGGTTAGGACATCTACTTTGTGCATGGCACAAGTAATTTTTCCAACAATTGTTTACAGACATATTATTTAACTTATAATTCACTGTATCACAATTCCAGTGGGTCAGAAGTTTACATACACTAAGTTGACTGTGCCTTTAAACAGCTTGGAAAATTCCAGAAAATGATGTCATTGCTTTAGAAGCTTCTGATAGGCTAATTGACATAATTTCAGTCAATTGGAGGTGTATCTGTGGATGTATTTCAAGGCATACCTTCAAACTCAGTGCCTCTTTGCTTGACATCATGGGAAAATGAAAAGAAATCAGCCAAGATCTCAGCAAAAAATTGTAGACCTCCACAAGTCTGGTTCATCCTTGGGAGCAATTTCCAAATGCCTGAAGGTACCACATTCATCTGTACAAACAATAGTATGCAAGTATAAACACCATGGGACCACGCAGTCATCATACCGCTCAGGAAGGAGACGCGTTCTGTCTCCTAGAGATGAACGTACTTTGGTGCGAAAAGTGAAAACCAATCCCAGAACAACAGCAAAGGACCTTGTGAAGATGCTGGAGGAAACAGGTACAAAAGTATCTATATCCACAGTAAAACAAGTCCTATATCGACATAACCTGAAAGGCCACTCAGCAAGGAAGAAGCCACTGCTTCAAAACCACCATAAAAAAGCCAGACTACGCTTTGCAACTGCACATGGGGACAAAGATCGTACTTTTTGGAAAAATGTCCTCTGGTCTGAAGAAACAAAAATGTAACTGTTTGGCCATAATGACCATCATTATGTTTGGAGGAAAAAGGGGGTTGCTTGCAAGCTGAAGAACACCATCCCAACCGTGAAGCATGGGGGTGGTAGCATCATGCTGTAGGGGTGCTTTGCTGCAGGAGGGACTGGTGCACTTCACAGAATAGGAAGGAAAATGAGGGGCTACCTGAAACGTTTGACGCAAGTTAAACAATTTAAAAGCAATGCTACCAAATACTAATTGAGTATTGGGAATGTGATGAAAGAAATAAAAGCTGAAATAAGTCATTCTCTCTGAGTTTAAATGTTTTTGGCTAAGGTGTAAGTAAACTTACGACTTCAATTGTTCTAAAAGGCCCTAGAGTCTGCAACATCACTATGCAAGGGACACCACCAAGCAAGCGGCACCATGAAGACCAAGGAGCTATCCAAAAAGGTCAGGGACAAAGTTGTGGAGAAGTACATATCAGGGTTGGGTTATAAAAAAATCTGAAACTTTGAACATCCCACGGAGCCCATTTAATTCAATTGTTAAAAAATTGAAAGAATATGGCACCACAACAAACCTGCCAAGAGAGGGCCGCCCACCAAAACTCACGGACCAGGCAAGGAGGGCATTAATCAGAGTGGTAACAAAGAGACCAAAGATAACCCTGAAGGAGCTGCAAAGCTCCACAGTGGAGTTTGGAGTATCTGTCCATAGGACCACTTTAAGCCGTACACTCCACAGAGCTGGGCTTTACGGAAGAGTGGCCAGAAAAAAGCCATTGCTTAAAGAAAAAAATAATCAAACACGTTTGGTGTTCACCAAAAGGCTTGTGGGAGACTCCCCAAACATATGGAAGAAGGTACTCTGGTCAGATGAGACTAAAATTGAGCTTTTTGGCCATCAAGGACAACGCTATGTCTGGCGCAAACCCAACACCTCTCATCACCCCGAGAACACCATCCCCACAGGGAAGCATGGTGGTGGCAGCATCATGCTGTGGGGATGTTTTTCATCGGCAGGGACTGGGAAACTGGTCATAATTAAAGGAATGATGGATGGCGCTAAATACAGGGAAATTCTTGAGGGAAAGCTGTTTCAGTCTTCCTAAGATTTGAGACTGGGACGGAGGTTCACCTTCCAGCTGGACAATGACCCTAAGCATGCTGCTAAAGCAACACTTGAGTGGTTTAAGGGGAAACATTTGCATGTCTTGGAATGGCCTAGTCAAAGCCCAGACCTCAATCCAATTGAGAATCTGTGGTGTGACTTAAAGATTGCTGTACACCAGCGGAACCCATCCAACTTGAAGGAGCTGGAGCAGTTTTGCCTTGAAGAATTGGCAAAAATCCCTGTGGCTAGATGTGCCAAGCTTATAGAGACATACCCAAAGCGACTCGCAGCTGTAATTGCTGCAAAAGGTGTCTCTACAAAGTATTGACTTTGGGGGGGGGGGGGGGGTGAATAGTTACGCTCAAGTTCTGTTTTTTTGTCTTATTAAATATTTTGCATCTTCAAATTGGTAGGCATGTTGTGTAAATCAAATGATACAAACCCCTATAAAATCCATTTTAATTCCAGGTTGTAAGGCAACAAAATAGGAAAAATGCCATGGGGGGGTGAATACTTTCGTAAGCTACTGTACAAACGACAGCATGTAGACGCACACAAACATCAACGACATCACACCTGGCCAGACCCACCTGCTCACCCCCATCTCCAGCGCCCGCATCACTCTCCGCCACACGGCCTCAAACTGCACTGTTTAGTTTCTCTCCGTCGCCCACACACACTTTCAACATTTAGATAGTAAAGCGTTTGACCTTTTACATTGTGTTAACGATGGAGGATTGGATTTCCAGTTTTTTACAAGATGATTGATGAGAAAAATATGGTCCAACTCATTTGGTATCTTACGGCACCCTCATATGCCATGTCTTGAAATATGCAGACTGTCACGATCGTTGACGAACGAGAAGGACAAAGGCGCAGCGTGATATGCATTCATGTTTATTATATTGAATAAACACGATGACAAAACAAAAAATTAAACGTCACGTCCTAAGGTACACACAACAAACCTCACACGGAACAAGATCCCACAGCCCACTAGTGCCAATAGGCTGCCTAAGTATTGGCCCCAATCAGAGACAACGAGCTACAGCTGCCTCTGATTGGGAACCACCCCGGCCAACATAGATCTACACATACTAGATCTAAACATAGAAAATCAACATAGCAAAACACAACACAGAAAATCCACACCCTGACTCAACAAATACGAGTCCCTTGAGTCAGGGCGTGACACAGACAGACAAATCAAAAGTAAATTTACATTCTGACAGCTGACTTTCTAACTCCGCCCATACCTTCTTGACTTTACATCATTCCCTGCATTAAACTATGTAGAATATTGGCCTGTTGGAAACTACAACTCCATACTACATCACACAGTTCAGGCTGGATCTGATTTATCTCTAGAGAAACTGGTGCAATGTGCACATTGAGCTCACAAAAAAAAACCTGAACGAAACGGAATTCAAATAATTGAACCGATGTCAGTCAAATGAAGAACAATTTGTTCTCCATTGGAAAGCATGAACCCATGACACATTCAATACCACCTTGCACACTCTTGCCTCCATCTAGCTGATCTAGGGTGTAATCATTAGTCCAAACAGAGTTTCTATTGGACATATTCAGGTAAATGTATCCCCCGTTTGGTTCAGTTGGCTTCCATTTAAGAAACTTTTTTCAACAGAATCGGCAGAATGAATACACCCCTGATCACTGGCACACACAGTTCACTTTCATAGCAGCCACGTACAAACAGCATGATCACTTTGCTTGTTGTATAATTCCTTCTCGCATCTACGCGCTCTCCTCCTCGCACCTTTTCCCTTCACTTGTGGACTTCAGTGCACAACACAACAGCTGTCTGTGATCAGGCGAAAAAAACTTGCTTCCGAGTTTTGAAGTCAATGTACCCAGAGGCGGACGGAAATGGTGCTACCCCAGAGAGTGCTGTTGAGGCTACTGTAGATCATTGCAAAACAGTGTGTTTTAATCAGTTATTTGGTGACTTGAATATATTTAGTACAGTTTTATCTAAAAAGGATAACTTTTTTAATGCTTTACTATTTTACTTTTTCTGAAATTCACTGAGTAGGATGGTCCTCCCTTTCCTCCTCTGAAAAGTATTTCTTAATGTTGCTATTTTGTAGAAAGCCCTTGTTGATACTAGTCAGATGGGCCACCGCTAGATAACTACCTAGCAAGATGATGAAGAAACTATTTAATTCACTTTCCATAATCCCGTACTGCCAGTACCAGCCCATAGCCAAATGATTAGCTAGCTAGCTACCTTTAGCATATTCGCTAGCTAGCTAAGGACACTGATCGAACTCGGCAGCTAACAAAAGGCAGCTATTTCATGGAAACGAGTTAATCCATTGTGATTTAATTATAATGTCAATACTAGCTACAGTGGTTAGCCGGCTTGGAGGAAGTATTTAGTGTTGTGTGCATTGCGTCTGTGCACTTAGCTAGCTACCATCCCATATCCTACATTGCATATGAAGTGTGACTGGCTCATCTGTGGATGTACAGAGAAAAATGCCCTCTTTTATTTTCATTTGTTTTTATTGGCTCCCCCCACATGGGTGTTCCTGCTCTCTGATTGGCTCAAAGTCAAATTGTTGGCGACTGACGAGCATTGCGATTATACAAGTAGAATGGGTAAGTTCGTCACTACCGGGTTCGGCATGCAGCAGGTACCGCTTTTGTTCTAGCAAGATAAGGTACGGCTTCATTTTACATTGACATTTTTAGTCATTTAGCAGACGCTCTTATCCAGAGCGACTCACAGTTTTAGTGAACGCATACATCTTTTCATACTTCAGCTTCCCACTGTGATATGTACCTGTTGGTAGTTTAACAGCAGTCCATTGGCTGTTTCATGCTTCAGCTGTTTGCAGAACGTAGTGGCCATTCACTTCTTATTAATGTTGGACTAGATGCAGTGGACCGCAGACCTGGGTTCAAATACTATTTGAAATAATTTCAAATATTATTTTTTATCTGTGTTCAATTGGGCTTGCCTGGCTTAATGGACCACCTGAATAGTTCAAAAATGGTGTAAAACCCAGCTTATCTGGAATTACGGGTAGGCTGAAGCAAACGCTTAAAGATTTCAAAATAGCATTTGAACCCAGGTCTGGTAGACAGCAGGGTGTTGAGGAGAAACTCTAATTGCTTCCTAAGGGTACAGTGGCCTTGATTTGATTAAACCTGATCCCTGCATATCAGACGCCTTCTAAAGCCCCTGGCGTCATCATTATCTCTCCCATCAAAGCTGCTCCAAAATGGCTGCCTTTTGTTACCCTCCATGTGAGTGACCGGCAGAGTTACACACAAACACACATGAATGCACACACAAGCACAAACACCACACTATCAAGTCGGTTGGAACTCTGTCTATGTTTACTGATAAGGTCTGATAAAGAAGTGTGTCATTGACAGAGGCAACTGTTCTGTTTGACCGAGGCGAGTTTGAGCAATGCCCCGTGAAATGGAAAGTAAGCCTAGGGGTTAAAATTGGACAAGGTAATTGACTGATGTTTTGACAGGGTTCCCTTGGTCTCCCATTGAAGGTCCAGTCTAAGTCCACTGTCACCAAGGTTAATGATTCGAGGCCAGACAGTAATTAAAAATGTATACGGGGAAACCGAAGCCCTGATATATCAAATTACCTCAGTCCCAGATGCAGGCTCTGATTATCCGGCTCATCTTACCCCTCTTCCTAAATTCTGCACCTCTCATCAAGCTCCTCTGTGTCCAGACCTTCACAAGGGACCAGTAACCCCTGGACGGTGCTCTGCTTTCCTGGCATCACATTCTACCAATGTCAGGGGCTGCTACATTTGCTTTTAAACTTGGCATATTACGCTTATAGAATCGGTAATTTCCCCTTGCAGATTACCAGTGTTTATGGCCAGGACTCATTTCGATTCAGAGGACAAATTCTTTAGCCGGTGTGGTTGCAGGGAAGCTGTGTTTGCCATTACCTCGCAGGTTAACGTAATTGATTCTGTGGATCTGTACAGAAGAACTATGGGCCTACATTGTCCGGGAAGCATATCCCTGGTTAACAGTGTCCTGAAACACAGAAAGGCCCTATAACAAGGGCTTTATAAGGTCTTTAAAATATTCAGCCTATCGACATGACCCCAGATACTCCCGGAGACATCTGTTAACTATGCAGAAATTGAAAAAAGGTGTTTTGTCATCATTTCGCCACGAGGCAAACACGCTCCTACAGTCTCCAAACTTTTCTCCAGACCCAGTATTTGAATGATGCATCGTGAAACCCAGGCCCAAACAATATGTGGACTGATGTGGTTCTTGTAATGAGTAATGACTGACCACCAAGTTAGTATAATCAAAACACAGTATATCCTTGCAGTTATCTCACTCACGAGCCACTGGAAAGATACACCCATATATCTCTTCACCAATAGAGGCTCCATCAGCTGGGGCTCCCATAGCAACACTGTTCCTTAACGCATAAAACTCTAAGCCCTGTCTAAGACCCCTTGAAGTATATAAAATATATATGCAATTATTTTTTTGCACTAAACAGTCTAAGCCCTGTCCAAGCTGGGGGAGGCGTTCTATTAAGCTATATGGAATTGTTTAAAGAAGGTCATACCAAGGATAATTTTGCTATTTGATTTTGAATTTTAAGACCCCTTGAAGTATAAATTTTTTTTATTTGATGAACATTCCGATTTGGCCTTACTGCTATTAGCCCATACAAACGCATTGAATAACAGATTCACTACGTGGAACAACAGATAGTTCTGAAGTGTCTATCCTATAGCTGAGAGATATAATTTTTATTATTATTATATATTTAACCCTTTATTTTTTGGCACTAAACGGTCTCCATATACTTTATACTTCCATACATTTTTTCAACTGGTACCGGGGGACCTTCAGACGAGGCTTGTGACTGTGGGTGTCCTAGAGCAAAACAACTGACATGTACAGTACGTGTTACTAGGCCAAAACGTGTTCGTGAGAGCCTCATCTTTCCATAGACAGGTCATCATAGTTTGTAGGCCAAACTGTTCGGACATTACCCGACGATTTTTGGGAGATGACCGAAGGATGTCTCATGTTCTGACAAACATCGCTTTAGCTCTGTCACCTTCCACCGCAGATATGGAAGTGTTACATAGGCGGATGCGGTGGATTGAGACGTATCCAATGCCAAAAAAAAAAAAAAAACACAGATATCTCTAGCTTAAACTGACATATTTTTATGTGGATTTGTATTATGCAAATTAGATTTCAGTGGGGTCGCGGACATCGACCTTAGGTTTTTTTTTTACATCCTATAATACCTATTCCCTCAAGATCTGTTCACCTGCTCTGTTTTTCCTCTGTTCTATACTGTTTTAAATGTACCTTATTGGTGTTGCTATGAGCCCCTGACAACCATTTTAATATGTATGGCTAGCAATGGCTGCCTGAGCGGAGGAGATGTGGAAGGGTTAGCATGATGGACATAGCCAATGGCTGCCTGAGGGGAGGAGATGTGGAAGGGTTAGCATGATGGACATAGCCAATGGCCTTGTATATTTTCTGAATAGCATTCTTCCCATGTCTACAACAGGGAGCTGCTAGATTTGAACCTGGGCGATCTGTTGAAGATGACAGTACTGAGATCAATATGCGGTGTGAAGCCATGGAGCTGCAGTATGATCCCTCAGGGCCTGGTCAAATAGGGAGCATGTCCTCTGTTCTTGTGTAAAAAGGGAATTTAATGGTAGTAATCACATAACAAACTGGAACAGGCCTCGAGTCTGGTCTGGTCTGGTCTGAATCGCCACCAGAAATGTATCATGATTTTAATACCTACTACACTATAACTCTCAGGCTACGTCCTTGAGTGAAACATGACTCGGACAGAGATCAACCACAATGTGAAAAGAAAAAAAAGAGACAGAAGGAGCGAAGGGGAAGACTAAAAGAGAGGTTCAGATGATACAGGCGGGATGCGTCTCGTTCCCAGTAGCCCCCCTATACGCCCGTTCCCTTGTTTGGCTGTGGGATAGAAGTGGACTTGGGTTTCTCCGATCAGGAGATCGCACAGACTGACACGTCGTTAGAAAGGCAGCTGGGTCGAGGTGCACCCCACGGTGGATGTAACCTAAGCCAGTTCTAGGGTATTTCCCAAATGGCACCCTATTCCCTAACCGCTATGGGCTCTAGTCTAATGTAGTGCACTACAGAGGGAAGAGGTTGCCATTTGGGACTCATCCCTAGTCTATCCAGGTTAATTTGGTGGATTAGAAGGACAGGTGTTTTCTGACGTGTCGAGGGACATGCGTACACCGGAGACGCAGGAAGCGAGCGCTGACAGGCGCTGCGGTGCAGCGTGAAATCACTACATCAGACGTCCTCTTGAGTTACCTGGCGTAAAGCAGCGACGGACGCATTTAGTAGAGTAATCTCAGCTTGTGTTACGTGGGCTTAGTCGTCTTTTACGCATTTGATGTACAGCATTACAGTGTATTGTTAAATGGATTTGTACGCTGGTAGGCTACTGTATCTATTGTTGGCAATCCATTGAAAATGTACTCTGGTTCAATTTCACCCAATTCTTACTCCTTCTCCCAAATCCTTCTGCTAACAAACACACAAATACAGATAAACACACTTACCTCTTTTTTCCCTGCCCATTCTCTCCACTCACAATGCTCTCAGCCTGATCAGAAAAGCCAATGTTTTGTGTGAGATTAAGGCCTTAATTAGCAGCATCCGAGTGACACCCTTGTGTACACAGGTCTTTGTGTTCAGTCCTCAGCAAACAGCTCCTCAATTAAGAAGTCGTCAGTTGGAGAGAAAATGCTTAGAGCAAACATTTGCAGTAAACGTGACAGTTTGCTACATTGTGACTCCATGGTTTGAGCAGGAGCTTGTACTCTGTTCAAATAAATAACACCTTTCTGTCTCTCTGTTCAGCGTTCTTTCAATCCTGAGGTGTATTTCTACAAATCCTTTCTCGCTTTTTAAAAAGTTTAGTAAACATGATTTTGGTGTGTCTGGGTTTATATAGTCTTGATTTATAAAGGTGGCTTGTTCTACCAAAAAAAGTGCCCTTTGAGTCCCTTTGATATTTGAACTAGAAATTGTGCACCAATATATATATATAAAAAAAAAAAACTGTTTTATTAAATGAAGTGCTATTTAATAAAGACCACATGGAGAATTCAATGAATCCCATTTTTAATATGAATAAAGACTTTCTAAAGTGCAGAAATGTCCCTCTGTGACTTCCAGGAAGATTTTAACCCACATAACACCAACATTTATACATGTTTTCACCATCATTGTAAAGCCCTAGTTATTTCTTTGCTTTGATAGTCATTTCTGAAGATTATTATTTATTTAATGTGATTAGTGATTCATTTACATCTGTCCTTCATTTTATGGTCAACCCTGTTATGGTCAACCCTGTTATGGTCAACCCTATTATGGTCAACCCTGTTATGGTCAACCCTGTTACATGAACTTTACTCTCAATGTAATACGGTGAAACTATTCCTTTTAAAATATTTGTATCAAAATAAACATTGAACATCTAATAGTCAAATCATAGTGTAAAAGCAGATGAGCTGATTCTACTGTTTTTGGTCATTTTCTGGTGTTTTGTGGTGGAAAACTGAGTGGGTCGGGCATAACATGTCAACCCTGTTGCCCATGGATAGACAGGCTAGAAATGTTTTAACAATTTACTTTTTTTTTGTGAAGATTGCATTCAATTGCCACTCCCTGTTGCACACAACAAGCTTCCATTCCCCCTTTCAGAAGGGGATTTATGGCTGATTTAAGATGAAATCGTCAACCCTGTTACGGTCAACCCGGTTACGTCAACCATGTTACGGTCAACCATGTTACGGTCAACCATGTTACGGTCATCCCTGTTACGGTCAACCCTGCTACGGTCAACCCTGTTATGGTCAACTCTGTTACGGTCAACCCTGTTATGGTCAACCATTATACGGTCAACCCTGTTATGGTCAACCATGTTACTTTATTTAGGACTTAATAGGCACTTAATCACTTTTTTTGGACCAAGTTACACTTGGTGGAACGACTCAGGTAAAGCCCATTTAGAACAAATGTGTATATTATAACTCAACATAAGTCTCTAAAAACCTTCTGGATATTCAAGTACCATCATGACCACACGCTTTCTCTCCTCCTGCCAAAGCCCCCCAATGGAGACCGCATCCATATCTGAGGGCCCTCTTATGACCATGGTTTTGGAATCAGCCGAGCGAGAGAGAGAGAGAGAGAGAGAGAAATGGAAAGAGAGAAATGGATTGATAGAGAGTGAAAGGTACTGACTAGTGTATGTATCGTTGGCAGCCCCTTCTCCCTCTACACCCTCCCTCTTCTCCCCCATCATTCCGCACAAGGCCTTTTAAAACGTCTTAACAGGTTTACGGCAAGCATATTCATTTAACGTTACATTGCACTGCAGGAGTTCTGGACCGTTGCCTCTGAACCAGGGGGGGAGGGGGGAAATGAAAAAGACAGAGAGAAAGAGAGAGAGCGGGAGAAAGAGAGAGAGCGGGAGAGAGCGAGAGAGAGAGAGAGAGAGCGAGAGAGAGAGAGAGAGAGCGAGAGAGAGCGAGAGAGAGAGAGAGAGAGCGGGAGAGAGAGAGAGAGAGAGAGCGAGAGAGAGCGAGAGAGAGAGAGAGAGAGAGAGAGAGAGAGAGAGAGAGAGATGCGGTGGAAGCCCAAGACTGAACCCACAACTGAAAACACCCAAACAACCACCTCTGTATACATACTATGTCAGTGAACAATGCAAGGAGTTCCAACTACCATGTTGCTAATCCTGCCTGTCATTAGCTGTGGATTTATAAAGCAGTGTAACACTCCATGGGACAAGCTGACACAATGAAGATTAAGCTGTTGTGTATATAAACATTGCTCGTTATGTTACAGCATCAGCATCTTCTCTACGGAGCGGCCTTTTTGATGTAACCAATAGGTCTGATGTCATGCCACGTGAACCTTTTTGATGTAGCCAATAGGTCTGATGTCATGCCACGTGAACCTTTTTGATGTAACCAATAGGTCTGATGTCATGCGACGTGAAAATGTTTGATGTAACCAATAGGTCTGATGTCATGCGACGTGAACGTTTTCGATGTAACCAAAATGTCTGATGCCATGCCAAGTGAACGTTTTTGATGTAACCAATAGGTTTGATGTCATGCGACGTGAACGTTTTCGATGTAACCAATAGGTCTGATGTCATGCCAAGTGAACGTTTTTGATGTAACCAATAGGTTTGATGTCATGCCACGTGAACGAAGTTAGCAATTATACACTACGGGTCAAAAGTTTTAGAACACTGAATCATTCAAGGGTTTTTCTTTATTTTTACTATTTTCTACATTGTAGAAGAATAGTGAAGACATCAAAAATATGAAATAACACATATGGAATCATGTAGTAACCAAAAAAGTGTTAAACAAATCAAAATATATTTGAGATTCTTCAAATAGCCACCCTTTGCCGTGATGACAGCTTTGCACACTCTTGGCATTCTCTCAACCAGCTTCATGAGGTAATCACCTGGAATGCATTTCAATTAACATGTGTGCCTTCTTAAAAGTTAATTTGTGGAATTTCTTTCCTTCTTAATGCGTTTGAGCCAATCAGTTGTGTTGTGACAGAAGATAGCCCTATTTGGTAAAAGGCCAAGTCCATATTATGGCAAGAACAGCTCAAATAAGCATGAAGGTCAGTCAATACGGAACATTTCAAGATTTTTGAAAGTTTCTTCAAGTGCAGTCGCAAAAAACATCAAACGCTATGATGAAACTGGCTGTCATGAGCAGTGGTGTAAAGTACTTAAGTAAAAGTACTTTAAAGTACTACTTAAGTAGTTTTTTTGGGTATTTGTACTTTACTTTACTATTTATATTTTTGACAACTTTTACTTTTACTTCACCACATTCCTAAAGAAAAGAATGTACCTTTTACTCCATACATTTTCCCTGACACCCAAAAGTACTTGTTACATTTTGAATGATTAGTAGGACTAGAAAATTGTCAAATTCACGCACTTATCAAGAGAACATCCCTGGTCACCTCTACTACCTCTGATCTAGCGGACTCACTAAACACAAATGCTTCGTTTGTAAATGATGTCTGAGTGTTGGAGTGTGCCCTGGCAATCCGTAATTAAATAAAAACAAGAAAATGGTACCGTCTGGTTTGCTTAATATAAGGAATTTGAAATGATTTATACTTTTACTTTTGATACTTAAGTATATTTTAGCAATTACATTTACTTTTGATACTTAAGTATATTTAAAACCCAATATTTTTAGACTTTTACTCAAGTGGTATTTTACTGGGTGACTTTCACTTTTACTTGAGTAATTTTCTATTAAGTTATCTTTACTTTTACTCAAGTATGACAATTGGGTACTTTTTCCAACACTGCTCATGAGGACCGCCACAGGAATAGAAGACCCAGAGTTACCTCTGCTGCAGAGGATAAGTTCATCAGAGTTACCAGCCTCAGAAATTGCAGCCCAAATAAATGCTTCAAAGAGTTCAAGTAACAGACACATCTCAACATCAACTGTTCAGAGGGGACTGTGTGAATCAGGCCTTCTTGGTCGAATTGTTGCAAAGAAACCCCTACTAAAGGACTGGTACTGGATATGTTTTCTCTCTCACCACACAAGCAGTGGGGTGCCTTCTGTTGGGAAAGGCAACCGCGGATCCGGGCTTTAACGAACTAAGCTATAACGGACTAACATCTAAATTGCCGTTCATGACAAAACAATACATAAAAGATCGTAAATACATAACTTGAAGCAACCAGATACAGTGCATTTGGAAAGTATTCAAACCCCTTGACTCTTTTTCCACATTTTGTTACTCCAAGTCCTCCTGACTTCAGAGTCTGGAAAGGCTATTTTGATGTTCAGCATGATGAGTCGATAATGAAGGGGGCTGTGCTTTTGGTCTTATTTGGATATAAGCAACTGCTTGCTGAGATTATGGTCAGGGTTAGAATAAGGGTTAGGGTAATGGTTAAGGTTAGGGTGAAAGCTAGCGTTTGTAGATAGTTAGTTGAAATGTTACTGATAGTCTGTAGATCATCTACAGATGGACTATCCAAATAAAGGGTTTTCTCACTCATACACCCACATGGACAGCCACGCCCTTGAGCACCGCCCCTCTCATACACCCACATGGACAGCCACGCCCCTGAGCACCGCCCCCTCTCAAACACCCACATGGACAGCCACGCCCCTGAGCACCGCCCCCTCTCAAACACCCACATGGACAGCCACGCCCCTGAGCACCGCCCCCTCTCAAACACACACATGGACAGCCACGCCCCTGAGCACCGTCCCCTCTCAAACACCCACATGGACATCCACGCCCCTGAGCACCGCCCCCTCTCAAACACCCACATGGACAGACACGCCCCTGAGCACCGCCCCCTCTCAAACACACACATGGACAGCCACGCCCCTGAGCCCCGCCCCCTCTCAAACACCCACATGGACAGCCACGCCCCTGAGCACCGTCCCCTCTCAAACACCCACATGGACATCCACGCCCCTGAGCACCGCCCCTCTCAAACACACAGATGGACAGCCACGCCCCTGAGCACCGTCCCCTCTCAAACACCCACATGGACAGCCACGCCCCTGAGCACCGCCCCCTCTCAAACACACACATGGACAGCCACGCCCCTGAGCACAGCCACCTTCCAATACAACTGTTGGATTTTCAAATCCAAATAGCGTGAGGTGTCAACCCCCCAGGAAAAAAATTAACGTCTCAGAGAACCAATCAAATCCCAGCCAGAAATAAGCACAACTCACGAATGCGAAAACTGCATTTCCAACGGTCTCTTGTCCAGACCAGTGTGCTCTCCCTCGCTGACCATGTGAGGTGTGTCAACCAGGCTAGGACACACCTCCAGTCCACCCCATTTGTCATGTGCAGAAAAAATCGGACTCTCCTCATATCTGATAGGTAGTTGACAGCCAGGAGCTTTGTCGTGATAGTTCGGGCTCAGATTAACAGGCGATCAACAATAGGAACAACATATCCAGAAAAAATTCCTCAAAATAGTCTGAAATAATCTAAGATAAATCAAGAAATCTGTCATTCATTTTTGATGTTTTTGGTGAGGAGATTTTAGTCGCACAATTTTACATCTAACTAAGATGTTTGGTGCGGTGTTTCTCAAGTGAAAATATGTGTGTGAAAACTAGTCGTCCCTTGTTGAATGACAACAAACACGTCATGTTCTCACTCCTACTAGGAGTAAAACTGTTGACCAATCACAGACGAAGGGGCGTAGACTTCGGCTCCCGAACTTTGACTTGCCTCAAGAAAAAAAAATCTGTGCACGAACAGCTAAATAAAAAACTGCCGAAGACCAAAACTAACAAAAACGTGACAAAATGTTGTCATAATACATGCACGAGCTGTTTCGACTGGGAAGCGTACTGTAAGCTTTACAGACACTCATCCCACTGACTCCACTGAGAAGCCGCTACAGCCACTTAGTTCCACACTTAAACCAGCTACAGACACTTAATCCCATACATCCACAATTAAAACCGTTTTAACACCAAAAAGCTGCACAATTTCTATTTTTTCCTATGAACGTTATTTATAATAAAGAGTTTCATGGAGAAAATCAGACCTCTCTCTCAAATGAAAATGGATGGCCCCTCCCTTCAGCAAAATATATTTTACCTTGAAAAGAAACAAGTGACCTTCCCCTATACCCCAAAATAATAATTTAATTCAAAAAAGTGCATAGTAAAGTCTACCATTAACCCTCACTTCTTGGACAGACCAGAGCCTTAGATATGCCGTTTTAGAAATGGGCTATGGATCATTTGATTGAGACCACACTAAATAGCCTATAGGTGCTCTTGATATCGCTATCGCCCAGCAGAGCATCAGAGATGAGGGGTGGCATCGGGTACACATCGATGTATCGCCTAATAAGCAACTCATTCTAAAAATTCTTTTTAAAAAACTGAGAAATACTCACATTTCATCAATTATAAATTATATGACCCTCCCCTGGACTAGATTAAAAAAAAAAGACTAAACCCCTCCCCTTGACTGAAATTGAAAAACCATGACCCTCCCCCATTTCCCTCCATATAGCCATTATGTACAATTCGATCCGTCACGTACTCAGTCTAGTTGAGCAGTCTTGTAACATGCCAGACCCATGCTTCATGATTTCTGGCTCTCCAGAGTATATTTAGAAGACACTTAACAGATTTCATATTGACTCTGTTCCCCTTTTATGTTTAACGTTCAGATGGCATAAAAATATGGCAGTTTCCCCTTTTGAAGTTTTTTTTTTTATGGGAGCCCATATTTCATTGAAGTGGATGGAGTCTAATGGAAGCCATGTGATTGGCTTGTTTCATGTGGTTTTATTGGATTTCAGCCGGTGGCGTTGGACAGGGCGGGACGGAGGCTCTCTTTCTCCTCTTTCTTCCATTCAGGACACCTCCATCCTGGACCCCTCCATCCAGGAACCCTCCATCCAGGACCCCTCCATCCAGGAACCCTCCATCCAGGACACCTCCATCCAGCACCCCTCCATCCTGGACCCCTCCATCCTGGACCCCTCCATCCAGGAACCCTCCATCCAGGAACCCTCCATCCTGGACCCCTCCATCCAGGAACCCTCCATCCTGGACCCCTCCATCCTGGACCCCTCCATCCAGGACCCCTCCATCCAGGAACCCTCCATCCAGGACCCCTCCATCCTGGACCCCTCCATCCTGGACCCCTCCATCCAGGACCCCTCCATCCAGGACCCCTCCATCCAGGAACCCTCCATCCAGGACCCCTCCATCCTGGACCCCTCCATCCAGGACCCCTCCATCCTGGACCCCTCCATCCAGGAACCCTCCATCCAGGACCCCTCCATCCAGGAACCCTCCATCCAGGACACCTCCATCCAGCACCCCTCCATCCTGGACCCCTCCATCCAGCACCCCTCCATCCTGGACCCCTCCATCCAGGAACCCTCCATCCAGGACACCTCCATCCAGCACTCCTCCATCCTGGACCCCTCCATTCAGGTCACCGAGTTTACAACCCTGAAACAAAGGAGTGACACTTACTAAGAGCTACTCTACACAAGGTCCACTTAATGCGGTCACACGCATGACATGACAGATGTCGTGGGCGGTTTTAGCTGCTGAGGCACCAGCCTGGCCTCAGAGCCATATGAAATATACTTGATGTATTTCCGAACACCTCCTAGATGGATGATACCTACTAACGGTCTAGTTACTTGACACCCGAAACTAAAGTAAGGAGGTTGGTCTTGCAGGATGGGTGGGCGTAATCCTTGACAAGTCTGACAAACCAAAGGTTGAATGTTTGAGTGGCGTCAGGGACAACTGTACCCTTTTAGCTAACCCTTACCCTAACCCTTATTCTAAACTTAACCCAGTTCACCTAACCTGCTACGTAAATTCACCTAACCTTTGTCGTTTTTAGTTCTCGTAACCTTTGCTGTTAGTTCCCCTAATCGACGACGTAAATTCTCCCTGTAATTCTCCTTTGTTGTTACACGCAACAATCAACCTGGTATCAGATAGAGACGTGCAATGCTATACGCCCTCTAAATCGTATAATTTAGAAGCCTCTATTCCGTTGATAATGTAACCTGCCACAGCTTACAACTCGGTATGTTGGGTGATTGAGAAATATATTATTAGTGAATAATCACTAGTGATGGGCATTCAAAGTATTTTCAGTGAGCCGGCTCATTCAGCTAAAAGAGCTGTTTATTTGGCTCCTAAATGGCTCTTCGTTTAATTAGTGCTTAAAAAATTTAACTAAAACCAAGAAAAACAGTTAATCCATTATGTCAGATCATGACATGAGAGTTCAAATACAATGTGTTTGGACCAGAAACAGGCTCACTCCTCACTATCTATTGTTCCAGCAGTGATGAATTAGTCTAAAGATGACGTTTTTTATAACTTATCTACAGATGTTTTTTTATAACTTATCTACAGATCATGGTTGTCTGGAGCTCAAACAATAGTAGCATTATGCAGTAGTAACAGTATGCAGTAGTAGAGGTATGCAGTAGTAGCAGTATGCAGTAGTTGCGGTAGTATGCAGTTGTAACAGTATGCAGTAGTAACAGTATGCAGTAGTAACAGTATGCAGTTGTAACAGTATGCAGTAGTAACAGTATGCAGTAGTAACAGTATGCAGTTGTAACAGTATGCAGTAGTAACAGTATGCAGTTGTAACAGTATGCAGTAGTAACAGTATGCAGTTGTAACAGTATGCAGTAGTAACAGTATGCAGTAGTAACAGTATGCAGTTGTAACAGTATGCAGTAGTAACAGTTTGCAGTAGTATGGGTATGCAGTAGTAACATTATGAAGTAGTATGGGGTATGCAGAATTAACACTGCAGTAGTAGTAGTATGCAGTATTAACACTATGCAGTAGTAACTGTATGCAGTAGTAGAGGTATGCAGTATTAACAGTATGCAGTAGTAGGAGTAGTATGCAGTTGTAACAGTATGCAGTAGTAACACTATGCAGTAGTAACAGTTTGCAGTAGTATGGGTATACAGTAGTAACATTATGAAGTAGTATGGGGTATGTAGAATTAACACTGCAGTAGTAGCAGTATGCAGTAGTAACTGTATGCAGTAGTAGGGGTATGCAGTAGTAACAGTATGTAGTAGTAACAGTATGCAGTAGTAGGAGTATGCAGTATTAACACTATGCAGTAGTAGCAGTATGCAGTAGTAACTGTATGCAGCAGTAGAGTTATGCAGTAGTAACAGTATGCAGTAGTAGGGGTATGCATAATTAACCCTATGCAATAGTAGTAGAATGCATTATTAACACTATGCAGTAGTAGCAGTATGCAGTATGCTGTAGTAACTGTATGCAGTAGTAACAGTATGCAGTAGTAACAGTATGCAGTAGTAGGAGTATGCAGTAGTAACACTATGCAGTAGAATAATTATGCAGTACTAACATTATGCAGTAGTAGAAGTATGCAGTAGTAACAGTTAGCAGTAGTAGAGGTATGCAGTAGTAACAGTATGCAGTAGTAGTAGTATGCAGTGGTAGCAGTATGCAGTAGTAACACTATGCAGTAGTAGACGTATGCAGTAGTAACATTATGCAGAGGTAACATTATGCAGTAGTAACAGTATGCAATAATAGCAGTATGCAGTAGTTTTGGTATGCTTTAGTAGCTGTGTGCAGTAGTAACATTATTGAGCAGTAGCAGTATACAGTAGTAGAAGTAAGCAACAGTAGAATCATGCAGTAGTAACAGTATTCAGTAGTAACAGTATTCAGTAGTAGCATTATTCAGTAGTAACAGTATGCAGTAGTAACAGTATTCAGTAGTAACAGTATTCAGTAGTAACAGTATTCAGTAGTAACAGTATTCAGTAATAATAGTATGCAGTAGTAACAGTATTCAGTAGTAACAGTATGCAGTAGTAGCAGTATGCAGTAGTTTCAGAATGCAGTAGTAACATTATGCAGTAGTATCAGTATGCTGTAGTAACAGTATGCAGTATAACACTATGCAGTGGTAGAGGTATGCAGTAGTAACAATATGCAGTAGTAGAGGTATGCAGTAGTAGGAGTATGCAGTAGCAGAAGTATAAAGTAGTATACGTATGTAGTTGTTACAGTATGCAGTAGTAACAGTTTGCAGTAGTAACACTCTGCAATAGTAACACTATGCAGTAGTAGCGGTATGCAGTAGTAACAGTATGCAGTAGCAGCAGTCTGCAGTAGTAGAAGTATGCAGTAGTTTCAGTATGCAGTAGTAAAAGTATGCAGTAGTATCGGTATGCAGTAGTAGACGTATGCTGTAGTTGTACTATGCAGTAGTAACACTATGTAGTTGTAACAGTATGCAGTTGTAGCAGTATGCAGTGGTAGCAGTATGCAGTAGTAACAGTATGCAGTTGTAACAGTATGCAGTAGTAACAGTATGCAGTAGTAACAGTATGCAGTTGTAACAGTATGCAGTAGTAACAGTTTGCAGTAGTATGGGTATGCAGTAGTAACATTATGAAGTAGTATGGGGTATGCAGAATTAACACTGCAGTAGTAGTAGTATGCAGTATTAACACTATGCAGTAGTAACTGTATGCAGTAGTAGAGGTATGCAGTATTAACAGTATGCAGTAGTAGGAGTAGTATGCAGTTGTAACAGTATGCAGTAGTAACACTATGCAGTAGTAACAGTTTGCAGTAGTATGGGTATACAGTAGTAACATTATGAAGTAGTATGGGGTATGTAGAATTAACACTGCAGTAGTAGCAGTATGCAGTAGTAACTGTATGCAGTAGTAGGGGTATGCAGTAGTAACAGTATGTAGTAGTAACAGTATGCAGTAGTAGGAGTATGCAGTATTAACACTATGCAGTAGTAGCAGTATGCAGTAGTAACTGTATGCAGCAGTAGAGTTATGCAGTAGTAACAGTATGCAGTAGTAGGGGTATGCATAATTAACCCTATGCAATAGTAGTAGAATGCATTATTAACACTATGCAGTAGTAGCAGTATGCAGTATGCTGTAGTAACTGTATGCAGTAGTAACAGTATGCAGTAGTAACAGTATGCAGTAGTAGGAGTATGCAGTAGTAACACTATGCAGTAGAATAATTATGCAGTACTAACATTATGCAGTAGTAGAAGTATGCAGTAGTAACAGTTAGCAGTAGTAGAGGTATGCAGTAGTAACAGTATGCAGTAGTAGTAGTATGCAGTGGTAGCAGTATGCAGTAGTAACACTATGCAGTAGTAGACGTATGCAGTAGTAACATTATGCAGAGGTAACATTATGCAGTAGTAACAGTATGCAATAATAGCAGTATGCAGTAGTTTTGGTATGCTTTAGTAGCTGTGTGCAGTAGTAACATTATTGAGCAGTAGCAGTATACAGTAGTAGAAGTAAGCAACAGTAGAATCATGCAGTAGTAACAGTATTCAGTAGTAACAGTATTCAGTAGTAGCATTATTCAGTAGTAACAGTATGCAGTAGTAACAGTATTCAGTAGTAACAGTATTCAGTAGTAACAGTATTCAGTAGTAACAGTATTCAGTAATAATAGTATGCAGTAGTAACAGTATTCAGTAGTAACAGTATGCAGTAGTAGCAGTATGCAGTAGTTTCAGAATGCAGTAGTAACATTATGCAGTAGTATCAGTATGCTGTAGTAACAGTATGCAGTATAACACTATGCAGTGGTAGAGGTATGCAGTAGTAACAATATGCAGTAGTAGAGGTATGCAGTAGTAGGAGTATGCAGTAGCAGAAGTATAAAGTAGTATACGTATGTAGTTGTTACAGTATGCAGTAGTAACAGTTTGCAGTAGTAACACTCTGCAATAGTAACACTATGCAGTAGTAGCGGTATGCAGTAGTAACAGTATGCAGTAGCAGCAGTCTGCAGTAGTAGAAGTATGCAGTAGTTTCAGTATGCAGTAGTAAAAGTATGCAGTAGTATCGGTATGCAGTAGTAGACGTATGCTGTAGTTGTACTATGCAGTAGTAACACTATGTAGTTGTAACAGTATGCAGTTGTAGCAGTATGCAGTGGTAGCAGTATGCAGTAGTTTCAGTATGCAGTTGTAAAAGTGTGCAGTAGTAACATTATGCAATAGTAACAGTATGCAGTTGTAACAGTATGCAGTAGTAGAGGTATGCAGTAGCATAATTATGCAGTACTAACAGTATACAGTAGTAGAATTATTCAGTGTTAACAGTATGCAGGAGTAGTAGTATGCAGTAGTAGAAGTATGCAGTAGTAGTGGTATGCAGTAGTAGCATTATGCAGTAGTAGATATATGCAGTAGTAGCAGTATGCAGTAGTAAGAGTATGCAGCAGTAACATTATGCAGTACTAACAGTATGCAGTAGTAACAGTATGCAGTAGTGGAGTTATGAAGTAGTAACAGTATGCAATAGTAGAGGTATGCAGTAGTAACAGTCTGCACTAGTAGCAGTATGCAGTAGTAGGAGTCTGCAGTAGTAAACGTATGCAGTAGTAGAGGTATGCAGTATTAGCAGTATTCAGTAGTAGCAGTATGCAGTAGTTTAAGTATTTTTAAGTAGTAACAGTTTGCAGTAGTAGAAGTATGCTGTAGTAGCAGTATGCAGTAGTAGAAGTATGCAGTAGTAGTAGCATGCAGTAGTAACTGTATGCAGTAGTAACACTATGCAGTAGATGCAGTATGCAGTAGTAACATTATGCAGTTGTAACAGTATGCAGTAGTATGGTATGCAGTAGAAGTATTATGCAGTACTAACAGTATGTAGTAGTAGAATTATGCAGTGGTAACAGTATGCAGTATTAGTAGTATGCAGTAGTAGAATTATGCAGTAGTAACAGTATGAAGTAGTAAAAGTATGCTGTAGTAACAGTATGTAGTAATAGAATTATGCAGTGGTAACAGTATGCAGTAGTAGAATTATGCAGTGGTAACAGTATGCAGTAGTAGAAGTATGCTGTAGTAACAGTATGTAGTAATAGCGGGATGCAGTAGTAGAAGTATGCAGAGCTACTGTAACAAGACTGAGTTGAACACCCGGCTGCATCAGTGAGAGCGTTTGCTAATCCAGAGATGTAGTTTAGTTCTTCTCTTCCCATCTTTCGATTATCGAAAAATGAAGTAAGGCCTGAGAGGCTCTAAATGTGCCGCAAAGTTTTATCCAATTACCCGCTCCAAGGCTTCATAGTTTCATCTCCATTAAAGATAATTTTTAGAAGTGCCGACGATGCAATTTGAAACATCTTCGCCTAAAACATTGTGAATGGATAATTTCAGAGTTAATCTGTGAAATGTTGAGTGTCGAAGGTAGATTCAGAATGGAATATGTGTGTGTATGTTTGTTTGTGTGTGTGTGTGTGTGTGTGTGTGTGTGTGTGTGTGTGTGTGTGTGTGTGTATATTTGTGTGCACACACACTAGTAGGCAGTAGTTATGTAAAGAACAAATATTGTTGATTTACGTCTTTGATCCAGCCTTCAGTTATTGTCCTTTAAGTATGCTCAAGATGTCCATACCAGGGCACCATTATGACTCACAAGCATTCACACTCCTTTTTCAGTTAGCTACGTACCTCACAGACTCAACAAGCTCACTCCATTATTGACTAACTGTGTAAGGTTGCATAGGCTAGACTAGAGCCAAGGTTGTCCCACATGAAAATACTTTTATTGAAAGATGTTTCGGAATAAAAAGAGAATTTGAAGAATCTCTGAATGTCCCTCAGTCTCTTTCTCTCGTTTTCCCTCCTTATCTCTCCCTTGCCCCCCCCCACACACACACACACACACACACACACACACACACACACACACACACACACACACACACACACACACACACACGTACACACACACACACACACACACACTATATATACTCGACATATGCATCTGGTAATGGCTTGTCGAAAATAGCAATGTTAGGGCAAAGGGCTACATCAACGTGCCAGTTTGACTTCGTGGGTGAGAGCTACACATGGACAATTAAAACAACACTGTCCCCAGGCACTTTCCTCTGTAACGGCTAACACTTTCCAGTCCGAGGAGTTGTTAATAAGCTTCCTAGTGGAAAATATATTATGATAAAACACTGCGATACCGGTTGGGTTCACCAGGTGAGTGTTCAAGAGATGAAATCAATTCCACGGGGAGATAAAGATGCCTCAATTGCTCTTTTTAATTAATTAAGAAGCACATGTGAACCATCCATATAGACCAGGCTCGGGCCCCACTTGGGACTTAGCAGCCGTGGCGGAAGGTTGAAGGGCGTTCTTCGGCTGTTATATAAGCCAGCCAACTGACCCACGATCCTCTCGGTGTGGGAACTATCAATCAACTTCCGGAGCCACAGAAGGGTCTACTTAATTGTGGCTGGGCTCCTCATCAAATATGGATAGGGAGGCCTCGGAGCAATGTCTTAATTACTGACGAGACAGCTCACTTTGGCACGGCCTATCTGGGTTGTCTGGGTATTTTGTTGAAAAGTGGAGGAGTGCTGCCTGGGATCCTCCACTTCTTCTTCTCTTCTTCTAACCCCTCCCTCCATCGATGTCATCAGGGTGGACGCTGACAGGAAATCAATGGGAATGATGTCTTAATAAATATTTTAGCTCCTCCTCTCTCTCCATCGCCTCATGGTGGTCCAGGAGATCAAACTCTCTTGTTGTCTAGGGCTTTGTTGTCTAGTCGCTTTGGTGAATCTGGAGAATGTTTGAAGTTCTCATGTGGCAACCAATGCTTCTAGGCCTCGTTTCACAGAGCCTTAATAGTCTTTAAGATCATCGTCAATCCATCTTACGGTGTACATTTTCCTAGAGCATTCGTTAGTAACGTGACTCTTAAAAACCTTCGCACATCTATGAGTGATCCAGACCACTCGTAGAGCAGCCAACGTGCATCTTTAGATGCTTTTTCTGCCCTTCCACATCACTTTATTCACAGAAGATCTCAGCTAATTATAGAATCAAGATGTTTAGGCTAGACATCTGTCTGACTGTGACCGCCCATTAACTTCAGAAACAAAGTTGACTACAAATACAAAGTTGCCAAAGTATTTGCAGTTGTGGCAAACAAGTGAACGATAAAACAGTGCTCCAAATGAAAACCGAGATGACCTAATTAAAAGGTGCATAGGCTACATGGGCCTGTATATTTCAATCACATTGAGTTCTGTGTCGTTCCATCTCACAAAGCAGAAGAAAGAGGGTTTCCACACCCACCATCTCAGATTCTCCTGAAATCGTTTCTGTAGTTAGAAACCGAATTGTAGCATTCCTGCAACATTTTTGTTGAAATCTAACTTGATCTCTTGAGAAATTAACATAATTGATTGCACCCAAATTGGCCATTTTAATTTATAGGATTGATATATTATTCAATAAATATAGCACCTAACATCTGATTTGAACCAAACTTTTTTCTAACAATGAGTTAGGGAACCAAAGATCCCCCACACCAATTACATTTTAGTCATTTAGCAGACGCTCTTACCCAGAGCAACTTACAGTTAGTGAGTCCATACATTTTTCAATACTTGTCCCCCTGTGGGAATAGAACCCACAACCCTGGCTTTGCAAGCTCCATACTCTACCAACTGAGCTACAGAATCCCACCTCAAGAAGGAGTATCAGTTCTCTAGGTCGTCGTATGGAGTTATTTAGCAGGAAGTCTAATTTGATCTGTTTCTAAACTACAGACATTTCAGAACTATCTGAGACGGTGGGTGTCATGGAAACGACCCTTATACTTTGCCACTGGGCTATTGTCTGTCATTTTTGCCTCTATGTGTTTCATGGGTTATTATTATTATTGTGTAAGCATAATAAGCAGCCTCAATATTCGTAGCCATAAAGTGGTAATATCGCTCTAGGACCTGATCCATCGTCAGTATTGTTGAATCATTCTAATGTTAAATTATATGATTTTGAATGGAGAAAAGCTGATCCCAGAGCAGCGCTGCTTTTCTTTTCAATCCCATCATAATCGACACATGGTGTAACGACGCACATAGCGAACTTTCTTTCTACGGTGAGGGAAAAAAAGTATTTGATCCCCTGCTGATTTTGTACGTTTGCCCACTGAAATGATCAGTCTATAATTTTAATGGTAGGTTTATTTGAACAGTGAGAGACAGAATAACAACAACAAAATATCCAGAAAAACGCATGTCAGAAATTTTATAAATTTATTTGCATTTTTATAAGGGAAATAAGTATTTGACCCCCTCTCAATCAGAAAGATTTCTGGCTCCCAGGTGTCTTTTATACAGGTAACGAGCTGAGATTAGGAGCACACTCTTAAAGGGAGTGCTCCTAATCTCAGCTTGTTACCTGTATAAAATACACCTGTCCACAGAAGCAATCAATCAATCAGATTCCAAACTCTCCACCATGGCCAAGACCAAAGAGCTCTCCAAGGATGTCAGGGACAAGATTGTAGACCTACACAAGGCTGGAATGGGCTACAAGACCATCGCCAAGCAACTTGGTGAGAAGGTGACAACAGTTGGTGCAATCATTCGCAAATGGAAGAAACACAAAATAACTGTCAATCTCCCTCTGCCTGGGGCTCCATGCAAGATCTCACCTCGTGGAGTTTCAATGATCATGAGAACGGTGAGGAATCAGCCCAGAACTACACAGGAGGATCTTGTCAATTATCTCAAGGCAGCTGGGACCATAGTCACCAAGAAAACAATTGGTAACACACTATGCCGGGAAGGACTGAAATCCTGCACCGCCCGTAAGGTCCCCCTGCTCAAGAAAGCACATATACATGCCCGTCTGAAGTTTGCCAATGAACATCTGAATGATTCAGAGGAGAACTGGGTGAAAGTGTTGTGGTCAGATGTGACCAAAATCGAGCTCTTTGGCATCAACTCAACTCGCCGTGTTTGGAGGAGGAGGAATGCTGCCTATGACTCCAAGAACACCATCCCCACCGTCAAACATGGAGGTGGAAACATTATGCTTTGGGGGTGTTTTTCTGCTAAGGGGACAGGACAACTTCACCGCATCAAAGGGACGATGGACGGCGCCATGTACCGTCAAATCTTGGGTGAGAACCTCCTTCCCTCAGCCAGGGCATTGAAAATGGGTCGTGGATGGGTATTCCAGCATGACAATGACCCAAAACACGTGGCCAAGGCAACAAAGGAGTGGCTCAAGAAGAAGCACATTAAGGTCCTGGAGTGGCCTAGCCAGTCTCCAGACCTTAATCCCATAGAAAATCTGTGGAGGGAGCTGAAGGTTCGAGTTGCCAAACGTCAGGCTCGAAACCTCAATGACTTGGAGAAGATCTGCAAAGAGGAGTGGGACAAAATCCCTCCTGAGATGTGTGCATACCTGGTGGCCAACTACAAGAAACGTCTGACTTAAGTACTAAGTCATGTTTTGCAGAGGGGTCAAATACTTATTTCACTCATTAAAATGCAAATCAATTAATACAATTTCTGACATGCGTTTTTCTGGATTTTTTTGTTGTTATTCTGTCTCTCACTGTTCAAATAAACCTACCATTAAAATTATAGACTGATCATGTCTTTGTCAGTGGGCAAACATACAAAATCAGCGGGGGGATCAAATACTTTTTTCCCTCACTGTATGTGCTTGTTTGGGAAATACTCTTAGTTGGCTTGTAAATAATAATGCATCTGGTACGAGCATCGTAACACTTTAGTTACATCACAACTGGGAAACGAGGCCCTGATCTTCACCTGGATATGTTCTTATGTCTGCAAAACCTGGTGAAAACCAGTAGATGCCGTTCAGAATCAATCATCGGACAGGAAAAGGCGCAATGCTCGCTCACCATTAAAAGTTTGGTGCCCTACTTTGCTAACCTAAACCTCAGGACACCTGCACTTCACTATGTTACATGACGAGGGAGGACTAATCTTCCTGGATGTATGTGTCACCAAAACAGGTGGAGACATTGACCACAGCACACCACACCCTGAGTACCAACCTGTATGGTCTACCACACTGTCTCTCATTGGCACCATCAGCTGAAGAGAGTCTTCCCCATGCCCTGTATGAACTTTCCTTTCCCTTTGGGATTATTCTGAAGAAGGCCATTGAAAGCCGAAACGTCAATCTTTTAAACTTGTCTAATAAAAACTACACATGTTTAATGGTGAGCGAGCATTGCGCCTTTTCCTGTCCAATGTCTACACATTTTTAGGTTCCACTCACGTTAGCTGAGAACATTCTACTTCTTTCCAGAATCAGTCATTAGCCAATCAGCTGACTAACTAACAAACACCCCATATGGAAAAAAAAGTACATTTAGAATATATCTTTAGATACGTTTTTTAGGATACATGTGAAATATTTCAAATTAGCCTTTTTAAGTATTTCTTTCAAAAGAAACACTGAACATCAAATATTCAAAACATAGTGTAAAAGCAGGTGAGCTGGTTCGACACTTCTTGCCAATGTTCTGGTGTTTTGTGTTAAACTGAATGTGTCGAGCATAACACGTGAACCCTGTTACCCATAGAGTGGCTTGCGAAAGTATTCACCCCCCTTGGCATTTTTCCTATTTTGTTGCCTTACAACCTGGAATTAAAATGGGTTTTTGGGGGGGTTGTATCATTTGATTTATACAACATGCCTACCACTTTGAAGATGCAAAATATTTTTGGGTGTGAAACAAACAAGAAATAAGACCAAAAAAAATAAAACTGGAGGGTGCATAACTATTCACCCCCCCCCCAAAGTCAATACTTTGTAGAGCCACCTTTTGCAGAAATTACAGCTGCAAGTCTCTTGGGGTATGTCTCTATAAGCTTGGCACATCTAGCCACTGGGATTTTTGCCCATTCTTCGAGGCAAAACTGCTCCAGCTCCTTCAAGTTGGATGGGTTCCGCTGGTGTACAGCAATCTTTAAGTCACACCACAGGTTCTCAATTGGATTGAGGTCTGGGATTTGACTAGGCCATTCCAAGATATTTAAATGTTTCCCCTTAAACCACTTGAGTGTTGCTTTAGCAGTATGATAAGGGTCATTGTCCTGCTGGAAGGTGAACCTCCGTCCCAGTCTCAAAATCTCTGGAAGACTGAAACAGGTTTCACTCAAGACTTTCCCTGTATTTAGTGCCATCCATCATTCCTTCAATTCTGACCAGTTTCCCAGCATGATGCTGCCACCACCTTCCTTCACCGTGGGGGATGGTGTTCTCGGGGTGATGAGAGGTGTTGGGTTTGCACCAGACATAGCGTTTTCCTTAATGGCCAAAAAGCTCAATTTTAGTCTCATCTGACCAGAGTACCTTCTTCCATATGTTTGGGGAGTCTTCCCCATGCCTTTTGGCGAACACCAAATGTGTTTGCTTATTTATTTCTTTAAGCAATGGCTTTTTCTGGCCACTCTTCCGTAAAGCCCAGCTCTGTGGAATGTACGGCTTAAAGTGGTCCTATGGACAGATACTCCAATATCCGCTGTGGTGCTTTGCAGCTCCTTCAGGGTTATCTTTGGTCTCTTTGTTGCCTCTCTGATTAATGCCCTCCTTGCCTGGTCTGTGGGTTTTGGTGGGCGGCCCTCTCTTGGCAGGTTTGTTGTGGTGCCATATTCTTTCCATTTTTTTATAATGGATTTGATGGTGCTCCGTGGGATGTTCAAAGGTTCAGATATTTTTTTATAACCCAACCCTGATCTGTACTTCTCCACAACTTTGTCCCTGACCTGTTTGAGAGCTCCTTGGTCTTCATGGTGCCGCTTGCTTGGTGGTGCCCCTTGCTTAGTGGTGTTGAAGACTCTGGGACCTTTCAGAACAGGTGTATATATACTGAGATGAAGTGACAGATCATGTGACACTTAGATTGCACACAGGTGGACTTTATTTAACTAATTATGTAACTTCTGAATGTAATTGGTTGCACTAGATCTTATTTAGGGGCTTCATAGCAAAGGGGGTGAATACATATGCACGCACCACTTTTCCTTTATTTATTTTTTAGAATTTCTTTAAACAAGTAATTTTTTTCATTTCACTTCACAAATTTGGACTATGTTGTCATGAAATCCAAATAAAAATCCATTTAAATTACAGGTTGTAACGCAACAAAATAGGAAAAACGCCAAGGGGGATGAATACTTTTGCAAAGCACTGTAAATAGAGAGGCTAGAAATGTTTTAACCAACAACAAAAAAAATTGGGGTGAATCTTGTATTCAATTGCCCCTCCCTTTTGCACACAACAAGTTTCCATTCCTCGTGTCACAACGGGGATTCATGGCTGATTTAACTAGTATTTACCAGTTGGATGGCCGTTCAAGTGGATTTTTCACAGATGTGGTAAATTCACACTTCCCACTTGGTTACGAACACCACCGTATAAAACCACTCAAGACCTAGACCTACACGTTGACATATGGTGGTCCTCTGTAGCTCAGCTGGTAGAGCACGGCGCTTGTAACGCCAAGGTAGTGGGTTCGATCCCCGGGACCACCCATACACAAAAATGTATGCACGCATGACTGTAAGTCGCTTTGGATAAAAGCATCTGCTAAATGGCATATTATTATTATATTATTATTATTATTATATTGTGGAGCGTTGTACAATGTATAGTTTTTGTTTAGATGTTGTTGTTTTTTTTGACTGATTTCTTTCGTTATTTAATTAAACTGAAGAGAGACACATACTATAACATTTCGCTACCATTACCCACAATAACATATGTGACCAATAACATTTGATTTGATTTTTAACCTCTTGAGACGGGAAAGCATGCTTTTTATGAAGTTTTTATGTGTTCTTAATGACAGAATGTAAAATATTATTATTATATATTTATATATATATTTAAATCATCACAATTTAAATTATATCACTGTCAAAGTTTTGGCTTGGTGGCCCAAAATATGATCTCCATTGATCAGTACGTAGAGAGTAATGTAAGAAGCCGAATTAGGATCCCCTTTGTCCACCCTGTAGACTAGATGTCATAGCCATGCATGTCTGGAATATTTTCAGGAATTACATCCATTTGAGCCAATCTGCAAATGCATGTACATGCATCTCTGAACACATTTTAAGGCATTACATGCGTTTTTAGCAAAGATGCAAATGTATCTGCATTTGAAAAAAAAATAAAAATTGTGACGTTAAATATATTGTGTGTGGCCATATTTCCTACTGAAAATAAATCCTCCCTGCTGAACCTTTTTTGACTTTCACCCCCAGGGTAAAGGCCACTCAGGTTAGGGGGTAGCCCGGCCCTTCCAACCTCAGGTGGGGCCCTCTAATCCAGGGATCTCCGACCTCCAAGACCTCGATTGGTGTTGGAGGTGAGGGGGTGAGGGAATTAGTGGTATTTCCCTGCTACCCCTGCTGAAAATCTGTCTAATCCTTCATTCCTGTCGCTCAGAACACTCCCACACAACTTCAACCCGCTGTCACACAAGCACGCATCCAGGCATACACAGAGATAGACAGAAACACACACACACACGCGCAAGCACAAGCACGCACCACGCACGCACGCATGCGCACACACACACACACACACACACAACAAGTGTAAAGCCCTGGTCCCAGCCCAGCACAGAGCAGATCATCTCCTCTAGCCGAACAGCTAACTAATTACATCTAGTCTCGTTACTGTAATTGAGTAGCTTTTCCAAGTAGTTTTTGAGTATATTTCAAAGTCAGTAATTTTACTTCTACTTGAATAAAAATGTCATTAAAGTAACAGTATTTCTAATTGAGTAGGATATTTCAGTACTCTTTCCACCACTGGTCAGTGAGTAAAAGAGTGAGAGTGAGTGAGTGAGTGAGTGAGTGAGTGAGTGAGTGAGTGAGTGAGTGAGTGAGTGAGTGAGTGAGTGAGTGAGTGAGTGAGTGAGTGAGTGAGTGCGTGAGTGCCTCTGGCAACTATTTTTTATGCACTTTAATTTGTATTGCTTTTTTATTTATCAATATATTTTAATTGCTTTGAATGTTAAATATTTTCTCAAATGTTAATAGTACATTTTTGATACACTGTACAAAACGTTATTTTATTTTACAGTAACACACTGGCAGCTAGTTACCTGTAAACTACTATAAAAAAACAGTTACAGTATGTTACCGTAAATTCCAAAGAAACTTTGGTTTAACAGTACAGTACTGTAAAGAAGGTCAGTAATGTACTGTTAAACCAAAGTTTCTTTGTAATTCACGATAACATACTGTACTTTCTTTTTTACAGTGACTTATAGGTACTTTTTACAGTGCACAGATGTGCCTTGTTGCAAATCATAAAATAAAATAGCTTAGTTAATTAAGTAACTCAATTACTTTTACTCTGAGTACTTTGTGAATTAGCATCTTTTTTTTTTTTTTAAAGTAAAATGTCATTAAATAAATTGTACTTGAGTAGGATATTTCAGTACTCTTTCCTCCCCATGCCGAACAGTGTTCACCGGGTAAGCTTCCAGAGGAGTCCCAGTGTGTTGTTGTCAGCTTGACCAGTGTTTATTTGCTAACAGTGGACTGCCTCATGGATTATCTTCAGATGCAGAGTGGAAGCGCTTCAGTTGTCAGGGTTTGTTTTTGTCCTGGAGAGGTCGGACATCAGTTAGCCATTTTACTTGGAAATTGTAACCACTTAACAATGATGACACATTTATAAACAGGATGTTCAATACAGTTCACTTGGAGTGTCTGTACGTACAGTATGTTACTCTTTAGCCAATAACAATAGGATCAGTTAACAGGAAACGGTGCAGAACATCAACCATATTAAAACTCTGCCCAGCAGTTGACAATCACGAGGTTTCCTCCATTCATATAGTAATTCAACAAGAAAAAAAAAAAAGTTAATTGTCTGGCTATTGCGCAACTCGAGTGAGGGAGTCTAAGCTTATTAATTGCAAATCATTTATATTAGAATACAGGCAGTGTTTCCTGTTGCAAGGGACGTCCAATTTGCTTTACCTCATTTGCTTAGGCTAATGCCATTCAAAGGTCTGCTTCACATGGGCTATGTGGAGCTGTTACCCAGTGACCTTCACATGGGCTATGTGGAGCCGTTACCCAGTGACCTTCACATGGGATATGTGGAGCTGTTACCCAGTGACCTTCACATGGGCTATGTGGAGCTGTTACCCAGTGACCTTCACATGGGCTATGTGGAGCTGTTACCCAGTGACCTTCACATGGGCTATGTGGAGCCGTTACCCAGTGACCTTCACATGGGCTATGTGGAGCTGTTACCCAGTGACCTTCACATGGGCTATGTGGAGCTGTTACCCAGTGACCTTCACATGGGCTATGTGGAGCTGTTACCCAGTGACCTTCACATGGGCTATGTGGAGCCGTTACCCAGTGACCTTCACATGGGATATGTGGAGCCGTTTCCCAGTGACCTTCACATGGGATATGTGGAGCTGTTACCCAGTGACCTTCACATGGGCTATGTGGAGCTGTTACCCAGTGACCTTCACATGGGCTATGTGGAGCCGTTTCCCAGTGACTTTCACATGGGATATGTGGAGCCGTTTCCCAGTGACCTTCACATGGGCTATGTGGAGCTGTTACCCAGTGACCTTCACATGGGCTATGTGGAGCTGTTACCCAGTGACCTTCACATGGGCTATGTGGAGCTGTTACCCAGTGACCTTCACATGGGCTATGTGGAGCCGTTTCCCAGTGACTTTCACATGGGATATGTGGAGCCGTTTCCCAGTGACCTTCACATGGGCTATGTGGAGCTGTTACCCAGTGACCTTCACATGGGCTATGTGGAGCTGTTACCCAGT
>NW_028167148.1:0-2000 GCF_964263955.1 Coregonus lavaretus | reverse complement strand
TATATTGAGTATGTAGAAACACAACAGGGTTATATTGAGTATGTAGAAATACTGAACCCAACAGGGTTATTTTGAGTATGTAGAAACACTGAACACAACAGGGTTATATTGAGTATGTAGAAACACAACAGGGTTATATTGAGTATGTAGAAACACTGAATCCAACAGGGTTATATTGAGTGTATAGAAATACTGAACCCAACAGGGTTATATTGAGTATGTAGAAACACTGAACACAACATGGTTATATTGAGTATGTAGAAACACTGAACACAACAGGGTTATATTGAGTATATAGAAATACTGAACCCAACAGGGTTATATTGAGTATGTAGAAACACTGAACACAACAGGGTTATATTGAGTATGTAGAAACACTGAATCCAACAGGGTTATATTGAGTATATAGAAATACTGAACCCAACAGGGTTATATTGAGTATGTAGAAACACTGAACACAACATGGTTATATTGAGTATGTAGAAACACTGAACACAACAGGGTTATATTGAGTATGTAGAAACACAACAGGGTTATATTGAGTATGTAGAAACACTGAACACAACAGGGTTATATTGAGTATGTAGAAACACAACAGGGTTATATTGAGTATGTAGAAACACTGAACCCAACAGGGTTATATTGAGTATGTAGAAACACTGAACACAACAGGGTTATATTGAATATGTAGAAACACAACAGGGTTATATTGAGTATGTAGAAACACTGAACACAACAGGGTTATATTGAGTACGTAGAAACACAACAGGGTTATATTGAGTATGTAGAAAAACTGAACCCAACAGGGTTATATTGAGTATGTAGAAACACAACAGGGTTATATTGAGTATGTAGAAACACAACAGGGTTATATTGAGTATGCAGAAACACAACAGGGTTATATTGAGTATGTAGAAACACTACAGGGTTATATTGAGTATGTAGAAACACTGAACCCAACAGCTGATGTCAACATTATGAACATGGTGGCGGTCTGGTTATGGTATGGGCAGACATAAGCTACGGACAACGAACACAATTGCATTTTATCGATGGCAATTTGAATGCACAGAGATACCGTGATGAGGTCCTGAGGCCCATTGTCATGCCATTCATCCGCCGCCATCACCTCATGTTTCATCATGATAATGCATGGCCCCATGTCGCAATGATCTGTACACAATTCCTGGAAGTTGAAAATGTCCCAGTTATTCCATGGCCTGCATACTCACCAGACATGTCACCCACTGAGCATGTTTGGGATGCTCTGGATCGATGTGTATGACAGTGTGTTCCAGTTCCCGCCAATATCCAGCAACTTTGCCATTGAAGAGGAGTGGAACAACATTCCACAGGCCACAACCAACAGCCGGATCAACTCTATGCGAAGGAGATGTGTCGCGCTGCATGAGGCAAATGGTCACACCAGATACTGACTGGTTTTCTGATCCACACTTTTTTTTTTTAAAGGTATCTGTGACTAACAGATGCATATCTGAATTACCAGTCATGTGAAATGCATAGATTAGGGCCTAATTAATTTATTTCAATTGACTGATTTCCTCATATGAACTGTAACTCAGTAAAATCTTTGAAATTGTTGCATCTTGCGTTGATATTTTTGTTCAGTGTACATTTGAACTATGGCAGGATATGAACTATGAAAAACAGGGCCCTTTAACAAACACTAAACACATTAACATTCACACACACACAGAATGGGGAAGGCTCAGTCTCAGTGAGGATGTGTGCATTGCGTTGCCGTGGTAACGGCCAGCTGGGACCATGTTGCCAAGTAACAGCTGAGTTCTGAGAGCAGGAGGAATGTGGGGGGCAGGGAAGAGAGGGCATGGATATGAATTGTTATTGTACAGATAGACACAGCCAGGGCCGGAAATACAAAGGCTGGAAACGCTATAGGACAAAACATCTCCTATGCAGGGTAGAAAATACATGGATCAGAGTTTATCTGGGTTGAAAATAAATAAGTGAGTGTTCTC
>NW_028167149.1:82500-97377 GCF_964263955.1 Coregonus lavaretus | reverse complement strand
AGAGGGGAGAGGTAGAGAGAGAGGGGAGAGGTAGAGAGAGAGGTAGAGGTAGAGAGAGAGAGAGAGAGAGAGAGAGAGAGGGGGTAGAGAGAGAGGAGAGAGAGAGGTAGAGGTAGAGAGAGAGAGAGAGAGAGAGAGAGAGAGAGAGAGAGAGAGAGAGAGAGAGAGAGAGAGAGAGAGAGAGAGAGAGAGAGAGAGAGAGAGAGAGAGAGAGAGAGAGAGAGAGAAGAAAGCAGACCTGGCTCTCAAGAGAAGACAGGCTATGTGCGCACTGCACACAAAATGAGGTGTAAACTGAGCTGCACTTCCTAACCTCCTGCCAAATGTATGACCATATTAGAGACACATACAGTGGGGAAAAAAAGTATTCAGTCAGCCACCAATTGTGCAAGTTCTCCCACTTAAAAAGATGAGAGAGGCCTGTAATTTTCATCATAGGTACACGTCAACTATGACAGACAAATTGAGATTTTTTTTCTCCAGAAAATCACATTGTAGGACTTTTAATGAATTTATTTGCAAATGATGGTGGCAAATAAGTATTTGGTCACTTCCAAACAAGCAAGATTTCTGGCTCTCACAGACCTGTAACTTCTTCTTTAAGAGGCTCCTCTGTCCTCCACTCGTTACCTGTATTAATGGCACCTGTTTGAACTTGTTATCAGTATAAAAGACACCTGTCCACAACCTCAAACAGTCACACTCCAAACTCCACTATGGCCAAGACCAAAGAGCTGTCAAAGGACACCAGAAACAAAATTGTAGACCTGCACCAGGCTGGGAAGACTGAATCTGCAATAGGTAAGCAGCTTGGTTTGAAGAAATCAACTGTGGGAGCAATTATTAGGAAATGGAAGACATACAAGACCACTGATAATCTCCCTCGATCTGGGGCTCCACGCAAGATCTCACCCCGTGGGGTCAAAATGATCACAAGAACGGTGAGCAAAAATCCCAGAACCACACGGGGGGACCTAGTGAATGACCTGCAGAGAGCTGGGACCAAAGTAACAAAGCCTACCATCAGTAA
Organism: Coregonus lavaretus; assembly: GCF_964263955.1. Classification (NCBI taxonomy): domain Eukaryota; kingdom Metazoa; phylum Chordata; class Actinopteri; order Salmoniformes; family Salmonidae; genus Coregonus; species Coregonus lavaretus. The sequence goes on along the minus strand of NW_028167149.1, from coordinate 96,347 downwards.
CACACTACGCCGCCAGGGACTCAAATCCTGCAGTGCCAGACGTGTCCCCCTGCTTAAGCCAGTACATGTCCAGGCCCGTCTGAAGTTTGCTAGAGTGCATTTGGATGATCCAGAAGAGGATTGGGAGAATGTCATATGGTCAGATGAAACCAAAATATAACTTTTGGGTAAAAACTCAACTCGTCGTGTTTGGAGGACAAAGAATGCTGAGTTGCATCCAAAGAACACCATACCTACTGTGAAGCATGGGGGTGGAAACATCATGCTTTGGGGCTGTTTTTCTGCAAAGGGACCAGGACGACTGATCCGTGTAAAGGAAAGAATGAATGGGGCCATGTATCGTGAGATTTTGAGTGAAAACCTCCTTCCATCAGCAAGGGCATTGAAGATGAAACGTGGCTGGGTCTTTCAGCATGACAATGATCCCAAACACACTGCCCGGGCAACGAAGGAGTGGCTTCGTAAGAAGCATTTCAAGGTCCTGGAGTGGCCTAGCCAGTCTCCAGATCTCAACCCCATTGAAAATCTTTGGAGGGAGTTGAAAGTCCGTGTTGCCCAGCGACAGCCCCAAAACATCACTGCTCTAGAGGAGATCTGCATGGAGGAATGGGCCAAAATACCAGCAACAGTGTGTGAAAACCTTGTGAAGACTTACAGAAAACGTTTGACCTGTGTCATTGCCAACAAAGGGAATATAACAAAGTATTGAGAAACTTTTGTTATTGACCAAATACTTATTTTCCACCATAATTTGCAAATAAATTCATTAAAAATCCTACAATATTATTTTCTGGATTTTTTTTTCTCATTTTGTCTGTCATAGTTGACGTGTACCTATGATGAAAATTACAGGCCTCTCTCATCTTTTTAAGTGGGAGAACTTGCACAATTGGTGGCTGACTAAATACTTTTTTTCCCCACTGTATTTCCCTGAGATTACACAGATCCACAAAGAATTCGAAAACAAACCCAATTTTGATAAACTCCCTTATCTACTGGGTGAAATACCATAGTGTGCCATCACAGCAGCAAGATTTGTGACCTGTTGCCACAAGAACAGGGCAACCAGTGAAGAACAAACACCATTGTAAATACAACCCATATTTATGTTTATTTATTTTTCCATTTGTACTTTAACTATTTGCACATTGTTACGACACTGTATATATACATAATATTACATTTGAGATGTCTTTATTCTTTTGGAACTTCTGAATGTAATGTTGACTGTTAATATTTTTGTTTACTATCTACTTCACTTGCTTTGGCAACGTTAACATACGTTTCCCATGCCAATAAAGCCCCTTAAATTAACATTGAATTGAATAGAGAAGAAAGCAGATTGAAAGACAGACATTGGACCTACTTTGGATGGATGGCATCATGACATGACACGAGGAGCTTATCAGAGAGCATTATGGGCCAGTGGAAGCCCTCACTCCACTCCTTCCACCAAGGTTGGGGTCAATTCGAAGGCAGTAAATTCAGGAAATAAACTGATATTTCAATTCATCAATTGAAAAAAAAAATCATATATTTTCAGTGAATTCTCAATAAAAAGGAAAAGTAGAAGCTATTTATTTCAAATCACTTCCTGAATTGACTGCCTTCAATTCAAATTGACCCCAACCCTGCCCTCTACTCAATCTTAATGCACCGTTGTCAGTGACTATATTGTTTCTACCACCCTCTTTAGACGACTTTACTTCTTATCGCTCCCAAAACCCCTGCCTGGCTTTCCAAGCATGAGTATAGCTACAGCTATGATGAAATAACATATTCAAGAAACATGAGATTTTTTTTTTTTTTTTATGCGTGACTGGATGTGAAAACATATAACATCACATCAAAAGGGTGGTTTGGGTTGTAGGGGGAGGAGACGGAGGAGACAGACCTTTGTGAAAGAGAGAAGAAGTTAAAAGAGGTGGAGGCAGAGTGAGTGTTCAGTTAAATGGGGAGTCCTGGGGGAGAAAGAGATGAAGAGAGGATGTTTGATCTGGTGCCCGCAGTGAGGGGAGGGGAGGCGTACTTGCACACACCCACCACTAGGGGGATGGGGGTTACCTACCATGGTTACCCACTGGGCACACACTGATTGAATTTTAATCTTGTTTCCAAGTCATTTCAATGAAATTACGTTGAACCAACGTAGAATAGATGTTGGACTGATGTCTGTGCCCAGTGGGTAGTTAGATTTTCTCTTATCAACTCCATTTTGTCCTGCACACGAGTTTTGGGAAATGCTGCCCTAAGAAGAGGAAGTCATTGTGCATATGGAATGGAAGACAGGATGTAAGAAAGGAATGACACAGGAGTGTGTCTGTCTTCATGTCTTTAGTGTGAATAAGGCCACCATTTTGTGCTGAGCATGGGGGCATAGTTACCGTGTCAAGCATGTCTTTGGTGTGAGCGGCAGAGATACAGAATCGCGCTCTCGACTCGATGATGGGTGTGGCTGGAAAGCCCACCACCACCACCCCGATGTTCCTTTTCAGCATCTCTCTACCAAATGCCCTGAGAGAGAGAGGGAGTGAGAGAGAGAGAGAGGGCGAGAGAGAGCGGGCGAGAGAGAGGGAGAGAGGGAGAAAGAGAGAGCATGATGTGGAGAAAAATAAAGAGAGAGAAAGCGAGAGAGAGAGAGAGAGAGGGAGAGAAATATGGAGGGAGAGAGATTGAATTGATAGGGAGCGAGAGGGGAAAGACAGAGAGAGAGAGAGAGTGGGAGAGAGAGGGAGGGGGGGAGAGAGTAAGACAGGGAGGAGAGAGAACGAGAAGGGGAGGGAGAGAGAGAGCAAAATATGGAGGGTGAGAGAGATAGGGAGGGGGGGAGAGAGAGAGAGAGAGAGAGAGAGAGAGAGAGAGAGAGAGAGAGAGAGAGAGAGAGAGAGAGAGAGAGAGAGAGAGAGAGAGAGAGAGAGAGAGAGGGAAGAGAGAGGAAGAGTAGTGAACATGGAATAGTTTTAAGATGGTCATACCAAGGATCATATGGAATAGTTTTAAGATGGTCATACCAAGGATCATATGGAATAGTTTTAAGATGGTCATACCAAGGATCATATGGAATCGTTTTAAGATGGTCATAACAAGGATCATATGGAATAGTTTTAAGATGGTCATACCAAGGATCATATGGAATCGTTTTAAGATGGTCATACCAAGGATCATATGGAATAGTTTTAAGGTGGTCATACCAAGGATCATATGGAATAGTTTTAAGATGGTAATTCCAAGGATCATATGGAATAATTTTAAGATGGTCATACCAAAGATCATATGGAATAGTTTTAAGATGGTCATAACAAGGATCATATGGAATAGTTTTAAGATGGTCATACCAAGGATCATATGGAATAGTTTTAAGATGGTAATTCCAAGGATCATATGGAATAGTTTTAAGATGGTCATACCAAGGATCATATAGAATAGTTTTAAGATGGTCATACCAAGGATCATATGGAATAGTTTTAAGATGGTCATACCAAGGATCATATGGAATAGTTTTAAGATGGTCATACCAAGGATCATATGGAATAGTTTTAAGATGGTCATACCAAGGATCATATGGAATAGATTTAAGATGGTCATACCAAGGATCATATGGAATAGTTTAAAGATGGTCATACCAAGGATCATATGGAATAGTTTAAATATGGTCATACCAAGGATCATATGGAATAGTTTTAAGATGGTCATACCAAGGATCATATGGAATAGTTTTAAGATGGTCATACCAAGGATCATATGGAATAGTTTTAAGATGGTCATATCAAGGATAATATGCATTCGTTTTAAGATGGTCATACCAAGGATCATATGGAATAGTTTTAAGATAGTCATTCCAAGGATCATATGGAATAGTTTTACGATGGTCATACCAAGGATCAGATGGAATAGTTTTAAGATGGTCATACCAAGGATCATATGGAATAGTTTTAAGATGGTCATACCAAGGATCATATGGAATAGTTTTAAGATGGTCATACCAAGGATCATATGGAATAGTTTTAAGATGGTAATTCCAAGGATCATATGGAATAGTTTTAAGATGGTCATACCGAGGATCATATGGAATAGTTTTAAGATGGTCATACCAAGGATCATATGGAATAGTTTTAAGATGGTCATACCAAGGATCATATGGAATAGTTTTAAGATGGTAATTCCAAGGATCATATGGAATAGTTTTAAGATGGTCATACCAAGGATCATATGGAATAGTTTTAAGATGGTCATACCAAGGATCATATGGAATAGTTTTAAGATGGTCATACCAAGGATCATATGGAATAGTTTTAAGATGGTCATACCAAGGATCATATGGAATAGATTTAAGATGGTCATACCAAGGATCATATGGAATATTTTAAAGATGGTCATACCAAGGATCATATGGAATAGTTTAAAGATGGTCATTTACATTTAAATTTACATCATTTAGCAGACGCTCTTATCCAGAGCGACTTACAAATGAGTGCATTCAACTTATGATAGCCAGTGGGACAACCACTTTTTCTTCTTTTTTTTTTTGATGGGGGGGTGGGGGAGGGGGGGGTAGAAGGATTACTTTTATACTATCCCAGGTATTCCTTAAAGAGGTAGGGTTTCAAGTGTTTCCGGAAGGTGGTCAGTGACTCCGCTGTCCTGGCGTCGTGAGGGAGCTTGTTCCACCATTGGGGTGCCAGAGCAGCGAACAGTTTTGACTGGGCTGAGCGGGAACTGTGCTTCCGTAGAGGTAGGGGAGCTAGCAGGCCAGAGGTGGATGAACGTAGTGCCCTCGTTTGGGTGTAGGGACTGATCAGAGCCTGAAGGTAAGGAGGTGCCGTTCCCCTCACACCTCCGTAGGCAAGCACCATGGTCTTGTAGTAGATGCGAGCTTCAACTGGAAGCCAGTGGAGTGTGCGGAGGAGCGGGGTGACATGAGAGAACTTGGGAGGTTGAACACCAGACGGGCTGCAGCGTTCTGGATAAGTTGTAGGGGTTTAATGGCACAGGCAGGAAGCCCAGCCAACAGCGAGTTGCAGTAATCCAGACGGGAGATGACAAGTGCCTGGATTAGGACCTGTGCTGCTTTCTGTGTAAGGTAGGGTCTTACTCTTCGAATGTTGTAGAGCATGAACCTGCAGGATCGGGTCACCGCTTTGATGTTAGTGGAGAACGACTGTTGTCCAGGGTCACGCCAATGTTCTTTGCACTCTGGGAGGAGGACACAATGGAGTTGTCAACTGTGATGGCAAGATCATGGAGCGGGCAGTCCTTCCCCGGGAGGAAGAGCAGCTCCGTCTTGCCGAGGTTCAGCTTGAGGTGGTGATCCGACATCCACACTGATATGTCTGCCAGACATGCAGAGATGCGATTCGCCACCTGGTTATCAGAAGGGGGAAAGGAGAAAATTAATTGTGTGTCGTCTGCGTAGCAATGATAGGAGAGACCATGTGAGGATATTTTTTTTTTTTTTTTTTTTTCATGTGAGGATATGACAGTGCCAAGTGACTTGATATATAGAGAGAATAGGAGAGGGCCTAGAACTGAGCCCTGGGGGACACCAGTGGTGAGAGCACGTGGTGCGGAGACAGATTCTCGCCATGCCACCTGGTAGGAGCGACCTGTCAGGTAGGACGCAATCCAACAGTGAGCAGCGCTGGAGATGCCCAACTCGGAGAGGGTGGAGAGGAGGATCTGATGGTTCACAGTATCAAAGGCAGCAGATAGGTCTAGAAGGATAAGAGCAGAGGAGAGAGAGTTAGCTTTAGCAGTGCGGAGAGCCTCCGTGACACAGAGAAAAGCAGTCTCAGTTGAAAGACCAGTCTTGAAACCTGACTGGTTTGTATCAAGAAGGTCATTATGAGAGAGATAGCAGGAGAGTTGGCTAGAGACGGCACGCTCAAGAGTTTTGGAGAGAAAAGAAAGAAGAGATACTGGTCTGTAGTTGTTGACATCGGAGGGATCGAGTGTAGGTTTTTTGAGGAGGGGTGCAAACTCTCGCTCTCTTGAAGACGGAAGGGACATGGCCAGCAGTCAAGGATGAGTTGATGAGCGAGGTGAGGTAAGGGAGAAGGTCTCCGGAAATGGTCTGGAGAAGAGAGGAGGGGATAGGGTCAAGCGGGCAGGTTGTTGGGCGGCCGGCCGTCACAAGTCGCAAGATTTCATCTGGAGAGAGAGGGGAGAAAGAAGTCAAAGCATAGGGTAGGGCAGTGTGAGCAGGATCAGCGGTGTCATTTGACTTAATAAATGAGGATCGGATGTCGTCAACCTTCTTTTCAAAATGGTTGACGAAGTCATCCACAGAGAGGGAGGAGGGAGGGGGAGGAGGAGAATTCAGCAGGGAGGAGAAGGTGGCAAAGTGCTTCCTAGGGTTAGAGGCAAAGACTTGAAATTTAGAGTGGACCAAGGATCATATGGAATAGTTTTAAGATGGTCATCCCAAGGATCATATGGAATAGTTTTAAGGTGGTCATACCAAGGATCATATGGAATAGTTTAAAGATGGTCATTCCAAGGATCATCTGGAATATTTTTAAGATGGTCATTCCAAGGATCATATGGAATAGTTTTAAGATGGCCATACCAAGGATCATATGGAATAGTTTTAAGATGGTCATACCAAGGATCATTTAGCTATTTGACTTAGAATTTGAGGACCCTTGTAAGTATAAAAAAAGGATTTGATGAAACACTGATTTTGGCCTCACTGCTATTAGCCCATAGAAACATATTGAATAACATATTCATGCATGGCAAAACAGCTAGTCAAAAAATAAATCAAAAGGAAGTTTGTTTTGAAGTGTCTGTCCTATTTAAGAAAGCTCAGGAAATTATTATATATATGTTTTATTATGCTAATTATACTGAACAAAAATATAAACACAACATGTAAAGTGTTGGTCCCATGTTTTATGAACAGAAATAAAAGATCCCAGAACGTTGTTTTAGAGAATTTGGCAGTATCTTCCAACCGGCCTCACAACCGCAGGCCACGTGTAACCATGCCAGCCAAGGACCTCCACATCTGGGTTCTTCACCTGCGGGATCATCTGAGAACAGCCACCCGGACAGCTGATGAAACTGAGGAGTATTTATGTCTGTAATAAAGCCCTTTTGTGGGGAAAAACGTATTCTGATTGGCTGGGTCTGGCTCCCCAGTGGGGTGGGCCTTTGCCCTCCCAGGCCCACACATGGCTGTGCTCCTGCCCAGTCATGTGAAATCCATAGATTAGAGCCTAATTCATTTATTTCAATTGACTGATTTTCTTATATGAATTGTAACTCAGTAAAATTGTTGCATGTTGCGTTTATATTTTTGTTCAGTATAGATTTCTGTGGCTCGCGGACATCGACTCCAGGGTTTCACAGATGGAACTATGGATGCCAGGGCTTACTCACCCTATCTAGGAGGGCATGCAGGTCATCATGGGTACTCACCCTATCTAGGAGGGCATGCAGGTCATCATGGGAACTCACCCTATCTAGGAGGGCATGCAGGTCATCATGGGTACTCACCCTATCTAGGAGGGCATGCAGGTCATAATGGGTATTCACCCTATCTTGGAGGGTATGCAGGTCATCATGGGTACTCACCCTATCTAGGAGGGCATGCAGGTCATAATGGGTACTCACCCTATCTAGGAGGGCATGCAGGTCATCATGGGTATTCACCCTATCTTGGAGGGTATGCAGGTCATCATGGGAACTCACCCTATCTTGGAGGGTATGCAGGTCATCATGGGAACTCACCCTATCTTGGAGGGTATGCAGGTCATCATGGGAACTCACCCTATCTTGGAGGGTATGCAAGTCATAATGGGTACTCACCCTATCTTGGAGGGTATGCAGGTCATCATGGGTACTCACCCTATCTTGGAGGGTATGCAAGTCATAATGGGTACTCACCCTATCTTGGAGGGTATGCAGGTCATCATGGGAACTCACCCTATCTTGGAGGGTATGCAGGTCATCATGGGAACTCACCCTATCTTGGAGGGTATGCAAGTCATAATGGGTACTCACCCTATCTTGGAGGGTATGCAGGTCATCATGGGTACTCACCCTATCTTGGAGGGTATGCAAGTCATAATGGGTACTCACCCTACCTTGGAGGGTATGCAAGTCATAATGGGTACTCACCCTATCTTGGAGGGTATGCAAGTCATAATGGGTACTCACCCTATCTTGGAGGGTATGCAAGTCATCATGGGAACTCACCCTATCTAGGAGGGTATGCAGGTCATAATGGTTACTCACCCTATCTAGGAGGGTATGCAGGTCATAATGGGTACTCACCCTATCTTGGAGGGCATGTAGAGCATCATGGGAACTACGGGCGAGTTGTTGTTGCCGTAGATGATAAAGCCCATCTCTGTCAGTCGCCGACGGAAATACACCGTGTTCTCAGCCAACTGCTGCACGCGATCACGACCTGGAGAGACACACATACACACACACACACACACACACACACACACACACACACACACACACACACACACACTTCAATTCAGTTTTCAAATTATAATTCAATTGAAGAATTGAAAAATGAGTAGCTAAAGCCTGAACCTAATTAAAGTTGGTTAAACCTCTTTCAAGTTTACACATTAACACAGACAGGGAGCTGAAATTTAAGCTGTCTGTCTGTCTGTCTGAATGTTAGGATCTAGCTGTAGAATTTAGCTACAGCCAGATCCTCATGCCCCAGCCAGATCCCCATCTATATATTCCACACTAACAGCATGGGGATACACAGCAGTGTGTGTGTGAAAGAGAGAGAGAGAGAGAGGAGGAGAAGAGAGAGAGAGAGAGAGAGAGAGAGAGAGAGAGAGAGAGAGAGAGAGAGAGAGGAGAGGAGGGAGAGGGAGAGGGAGAGGGAGAGGGAGAGGGAGAGGGAGAGGGAGAGGGAGAGGGAGAGGGAGAGGGAGAGAGAGAGAGAGAGAGAGAGAGAGAGAGAGAGAGAGAGAGGTAGTATGTCTGTGTAAGAGTATATGTGTGCTTTAAGGGCTGAAAGCATAATGAGCTAATTGATACATTACAACTGGCATCATACACTGTGGTACAATCATCTTCAGCAGTCAAGGGAGGTCAACACACTGACTGACGAACTAACTACATAAGCTCCTCTCCTCTGATGACCTTGTGTTCGGTTTAGAGCAGGATTCTGCCTGTTCCTTATTGGCTAAGAGGTGGACCGAACAGTTCTGAATGGCCAACCCTAAGGCCTCGGTTCCACTTGTCAAACATTCCACGCATGCTAAGGATTCTGTATCAGGAATTTGGTCTTCGCTGACAATTTCAACCCACCCTTCCCCTCTCCCAGCTGCCCCTCCAAACAAAGAAATAAGGCTCTCGCAGGGCGCTGTGCTTTTGACAGAATACCCCTGCTGTGGTGTGGTGGTGCCACACACACACACACACACACACACACACACACACACACACACACACACACACACACACACACACACACAGTCAACAGCCTTCAAGTCACTTTGCGGTGGCACATTCCAGCCTGGGCTGCCAGACTGAACAAAACACCAGAACACAACATCCTAATTAAGAGCCACACAGAGTGACCCACTCTCTCTCTCTCACACACACACACACACACACACACACACACAGAGCAAGATTGGTTAATGGAATGCTGCCGTTTTACTGAAACAGGAGTAAACAATAAAGCAGCAATAACTGGAGAGAGACAAAGAGGAGGAGAAGGAGGAAGAGGAGGAGGAGGAGAAGAAGGGGGAGGAGGAGGAGGAGGAGGAGGAAGAGGAGGAGGAGGAGGAGGAGGAGGAGGAGGAGGAGAGGAGAGGAGGAGGAGGAGGAGGAGAAGAAGGGGGAGGAGGAGGAGGAGGAGGAGGAGGAGAAAGAGGAAGAGGAGGAGGAAGAGGAGGAGAAAGAGGAGGAGAAAAGAGAGGAGTGGGCGAATGTGACAGGGGCTCATTGGACTCCACGTCAGTGTGTATGTGTGGTGTGTTGTATAAGCTATGTGATGAGCCCTGGTGAAAGTTGACTTGACTGGCTGTGTAAGGGGAGGAGCTTGGCCCTCTCAGCCAATAACGGATAGAGCAGACTGCACAAGTAATAATAATAATAATAATATGCCATTTAGCAGACGCTTTTATCCAAAGCGACTTACAGTCATGCGTGCATACATTATCTTTTTGTGTATGGGTGGTCCCGGGGATCGAACCCACTACCTTGGCGTTACAAGCGCCATGCTATACCAGCTGAGCTACAGAGGACCACAAGTCACGACCAGGTCACTACTCTGACACACCTCAGCCCTGGATTACACGACCAGGTCACTACTCTGACACACCTCAGCCCTGGATTACACGACCAGGTCACTACTCTGACACACCTCAGCCCTGGATTACACGACCAGGTCACTACTCTGACACACCTCAGCCCTGGATTACACGACCAGGTCACTACTCTGACACACAGCCCTGGATTACACGACCAGGTCACTACCCTGACACACAGCCCTGGATTACACGACCAGGTCACTACTCTGACACACCTCAGCCCTGGATTACACGACCAGGTCACTACTCTTGACACACACCCCTGGATTACACGACCAGGTCACTACTCTGACACACAGCCCTGGATTACACGACCAGGTCACTACTCTGACACACCTCAGCCCTGGATTACACGACCAGGTCACTACTCTGACACACAGCCCTGGATTACACGACCAGGTCACTACTCTGACACACCTCAGCCCTGGATTACACGACCAGGTCACTACTCTGACACACCTCAGCCCTGGATTACACGACCAGGTCACTACTCTGACACACCTCAGCCCTGGATTACACGACCAGGTCACTACTCTGACACACCTCAGCCCTGGATTACACAACCAGGTCACTACTCTGACACACCTCAGCCCTGGATTACACGACCAGGTCACTACTCTGACACACCTCAGCCCTGGATTACACGACCAGGTCACTACTCTGACACACCTCAGCCCTGGATTACACGACCAGGTCACTACTCTGACACACCTCAGCCCTGGATTACACGACCAGGTCACTACTCTTGACACACACCCCTGGATTACACGACCAGGTCACTACTCTGACACACCTCAGCCCCAGTATGAAAAATGTATGCACTCACCAACTGTAAGTCGCTCTGGATAAGAGCGTCTGCTAAATAACTAAAATGTAAAATGTTTACACTCTCTCTCTCTCTCTCTCTTTCTTTCTTTCTATAATGCCTGCTACATTACATTATTAGTGGGTTTTATGGTTATGGAAGGCGTATATTTCACCTAGGTATCATTCACAAGCCCTGAATTTATTAGATTATTCCTGACTGTTTGAAATGAATTGTAATTGACCTTTAATTGTACAACAAAGCATAGAAAAACATAAAAACATGTACATATATAGATTTTTAGGCCATATAACCCAGCCCTAGTCCTGACCCACATGCTGAGACTTCCCAACTTCCCAAACTACCCGGGAAAGCCGGAGGGCATTCCCAAATAGAGTTTTCCCTGTGGGAAACAGGGATCATTCCCAAGACCTCCTCCTGGGCTCCTCCGGGGAGATTTATCCTTTCAACATGTTTCTAGGGTTACAGTATGTTAATCATCCTGTGACAGAGCTTTGTAAACCCACTCTGAAGAATAACACATATATTACTCAACTTCATCTTGCACTTTCAGTTTAAATCTCATTCACCTGTGAAACTTGGATCCATCACAGCAGCTTTATACATCTTTAAAGTATTGCCTGCCTGTATATACAGTATATCTGGGTGTGATGGCTGGCTGGCGGGACGGCTGGTGCTTTGCAGTGACGGCTCCACCTCTGCTCCATGTACTGATGAGGACCTGACCTGGTAACACTAACCGAGACTCTTGTCTCTCTTTCAGTTAGAATCGTATCCACCTGTCTATAGGTCTCAGTAGCATCATAGGGCTATGAGGAAGACTGGCTGGTGTAGACCAGGCCCTGGGTCGTCTTCATTAGACTGGCTGGTGTAGACCAGGCCCTGGGTCGTCTTCATTAGACTGGCTGGTGTAGACCAGGCCCTGGGTCGTCTTCATTAGACTGGCTGGTGTAGACCAGGCCCTGGGTCGTCTTCATTAGACTGGCTGGCTATAGACCAGGCCCTGGGTCGTCTTCATTAGACTGGCTATAGACCAGGCCCTGGGTCGTCTTCATTAGACTGGCTGGCTATAGACCAGGCCCTGGGTCGTCTTCATTAGACTGGCTGGCTATAGACCAGGCCCTGGGTCGTCTTCATTAGACTGGCTGGCTGTAGACCAGGCCCTGGGTCGTCTTCATTAGACTGGCTGGTGTAGACCAGGCCCTGGGTCGTCTTCATTAGACTGGCTGGCTGTAGACCAGGCCCTGGGTCGTCTTCATTAGACTGGCTGGCTGTAGTCCAGGCCCTGGGTCGTCTTCATTAGACTGGCTGGCTATAGACCAGGCCCTGGGTCGTCTTCATTAGACTGGCTGGCTGTAGTCCAGGCCCTGGGTCGTCTTTATTAGACTGGCTGGCTGTAGTCCAGGCCCTGGGTCGTCATCATTAGACTGGCTGGCTATAGACCAGGCCCTGGGTCGTCTTCATTAGACTGGCTGGCTGTAGTCCAGGCCCTGGGTCGTCTTCATTAGACTGGCTGGCTGTAGTCCAGGCCCTGGGTCGTCTTCATTAGACTGGCTGGCTGTAGTCCAGGCCCTGGGTCGTCTTCATTAGACTGGCTGGCTGTAGTCCAGGCCCTGGGTCGTCTTCATTAGACTGGCTGGTGTAGACCAGGCCCTGGGTCGTCTTCATTAGACTGGCTGGCTGTAGTCCAGGCCCTGGGTCGTCTTCATTAGACTGGCTGGCTATAGACCAGGCCCTGGGTCGTCTTCATTAGACTGGCTGGTGTAGACCAGGCCCTGGGTCGTCTTCATTAGACTGGCTGGCTATAGACCAGGCCCTGGGTCGTCTTCATTAGACTGGCTGGCTATAGACCAGGCCCTGGGTCGTCTTCATTAGACTGGCTGGCTGTAGTCCAGGCCCTGGGTCGTCTTCATTAGACTGGCTGGCTATAGACCAGGCCCTGGGTCGTCTTCATTAGACTGGCTGGCTGTAGTCCAGGCCCTGGGTCGTCTTTATTAGACTGGCTGGCTGTAGTCCAGGCCCTGGGTCGTCTTCATTAGACTGGCTGGCTGTAGTCCAGGCCCTGGGTCGTCTTCATTAGACTGGCTGGCTGTAGTCCAGGCCCTGGGTCGTCTTCATTAGACTGGCTGGCTGTAGTCCAGGCCCTGGGTCGTCTTCATTAGACTGGCTGGCTGTAGACCAGGCCCTGGGTCGTCTTCATTAGACTGGCTGGCTGTAGTCCAGGCCCTGGGTCGTCTTCATTAGACTGGCTGGCTATAGACCAGGCCCTGGGTCGTCTTCATTAGACTGGCTGGTGTAGACCAGGCCCTGGGTCGTCTTCATTAGACTGGCTGGCTATAGACCAGGCCCTGGGTCGTCTTCATTAGACTGGCTGGCTATAGACCAGGCCCTGGGTCGTCTTCATTAGACTGGCTGGCTGTAGTCCAGGCCCTGGGTCGTCTTCATTAGACTGGCTGGCTATAGACCAGGCCCTGGGTCGTCTTCATTAGACTGGCTGGCTGTAGTCCAGGCCCTGGGTCGTCTTTATTAGACTGGCTGGCTGTAGTCCAGGCCCTGGGTCGTCTTCATTAGACTGGCTGGCTATAGACCAGGCCCTGGGTCGTCTTCATTAGACTGGCTGGTGTAGACCAGGCCCTGGGTCGTCTTCATTAGACTGGCTGGCTGTAGTCCAGGCCCTGGGTCGTCTTCATTAGACTGGCTGGCTATAGACCAGGCCCTGGGTC
>NW_028167149.1:62500-80000 GCF_964263955.1 Coregonus lavaretus | reverse complement strand
GTCAATCAAAGGAAGAGGCGAGGAGGGGAGCCAGGTATGGACAGCTCATCTGTCAATCAAAGGAAGAGGTTGGGAGGGGAGCCAGGTATGGACAGCTCAGCTGTCAATCAAAGGAAGAGGTTGGGAGGGGAGCCAGGTATGGACAGCTCAGCTGTCACTCAAAGGAAGAGGTTGGGAGGGGAGCCAGGTATGGACAGCTCATCTGTCACTCAAAGGAAGAGGTTGGGAGGGGAGCCAGGTATAGACAGCTCAGCTGTCAATCAAAGGAAGAGGTTGGGAGGAGAGCCAGGTATGGACAGCTCATCTGTCAATCAAAGGAAGAGGTTGGGAGGGGAGCCAGGTATGGACAGCTCAGCTGTCACTCAAAGGAAGAGGTTGGGAGGGGAGCCAGGTATGGACAGCTCAGCTGTCACTCAAAGGAAGAGGTTGGGAGGGGAGCCAGGTATGGACAGCTCAGCTGTCACTCAAAGGAAGAGGTTGGGAGGGGAGCCAGGTATGGACAGCTCATCTGTCACTCAGAGGAAGAGGTTGGGAGGAGAGCCAGGTATGGACAGCTCAGCTGTCAATCAAAGGAAGAGGCGGGGAGGGGAGCCAGGTATGGACAGCTCATCTGTCACTCAGAGGAAGAGGTTGGGAGGAGAGCCAGGTATGGACAGCTCAGCTGTCAATCAAAGGAAGAGGCGGGGAGGGGAGCCAGGTATGGACAGCTCATCTGTCACTCAAAGGAAGAGGTTGGGAGGGGAGCCAGGTATGGACAGCTCATCTGTCACTCAAAGGAAGAGGTTGGGAGGGGAGCCAGGTATGGACAGCTCTGCTGTCACTCAAAGGAAGAGGTTGGGAGGGGAGCCAGGTATGGACAGCTCATCTGTCACTCAAAGGAAGAGGTTGGGAGGGGAGCCAGGTATGGACAGCTCATCTGTCACTCAGAGGAAGAGGTTGGGAGGAGAGCCAGGTATGGACAGCTCAGCTGTCAATCAAAGGAAGAGGCGGGGAGGGGAGCCAGGTATGGACAGCTCATCTGTCACTCAGAGGAAGAGGTTGGGAGGAGAGCCAGGTATGGACAGCTCAGCTGTCAATCAAAGGAAGAGGTTGGGAGGGGAGCCGGCTCTCTATATTCAGTGAACGAAGGATGGAAAAAAGGAGGAGAAAGTATGTAGGATCAGCAGTCATCATCCTCCTGTGGCTGCAGTAAGGGCAGGCTTGCCTGGCAGAAGACTGTGTATGAGATCAGATGTATTGAGATGATGTGGACAACCTTGAGGAAGGCCAAGTTACAGCAGAGTTAGTCATAGGAAACACACTCACAACTTCACCTGGGACGGACAAGGCAAGAGCAACTGCTTTGTTGTTGTCCTGCCGTGATGTAGTGGCATGCGTGTGTGTGTCTATGTCTGTGTCTGTGTGTGGTGTGTGGTGTGTCTGTGTGTGGTGTGTGGTGTGTCTGTGTGTGGTGTGTGGTGTGTCTGTGTGAGAGTCTGCAGACATGACCAATACTGCAGGTAGCTAGCCTAAATTAAATCAGGCTCCTTTTGACTTTGCCCAGAGCAAGCTGAGGATTTGATAGATTAATTATTAATGACTAATTATTACACCCTGAAACTGTGTATAATGTGTGAGTGTAGGACCAGTAAAGGCTATGGCATTGAGCCACTATTTAGCAATGTGAGTAAGAGTCAGGCCAGACAACAAAGACAACTGAGAAACTAAGATAAAGAGGCCTCCCAATTTAGGGAGGGGAGAAACTGTTATGAAAACATGGTGCAGAATATTGTGAGAACGGCAATAACTGAGTAAAGCAGGGAGTAGGATATGTGTGTGTGTGTGTGTATGTATGTGTGTATGCATGTGTGTATATGTGTGTGTGTGTGAACTGAAGGTCAGTAGAGCAGTTTTAGAGTGGAAAACTACAGCCCGCCTACAGAGGGAAGGGATTTCTTTTTGTATGACGTATGAGTATAAAAGATGGACTCTGAAATTGTGATGGCAGAATTCTCAATGAATAAATATCTCTGACCATGCAGACCGGGACTCTGGCCGTTACTTAAATCCCAAAAGACTTACAACCTTTTGGGAGACGCACAGAGACACTAAAATAGTTTGTTAAATAATTCACTTAACAGCTTGGTCCTTCTGAGCCGGACTCCAATACCATGTTTCTGTCATTCCAGGTAACTCTGAAAACCGTTGACGGGCGAATGATACATTCGTAAATAGAAAGTCCTGCCCTTTGACATTAAGGGTTAAAACAGGCCAGAGGACACCTGATTAATGACAGAGACGGTGACGGAATCCAAACCTACATTGAATCTCGGCTGCAAGGATAAGGTCAGTAGTCTTTATTCATTAACTTGGTGAAATTGATTTGAGGACTTGCTAAAATATTGAAAAGTAGCAAATTGATCAATGCGTAGCCATTTTAAGTGAAATGTGGGGTTGACTGTCAGGAATTATCAAGATTACATTGTGAGGATAGACTCCTCCGTAAAGTATGAGATAATTCTGGGGAACTAGTCAACCTGGTGGTGGGTCCGTAATGATTCACGGTAATAGGCCATTACCAAAAGAAACTACCCGGTGTTGAAATAGAAGGAACTATTAAAAGTACATCTATGGGATGTAACCTGTAAGAGATTATTGAGCAGTCAACAAATAATCAGGGTTAAACAAATACAAAAAGTACACCAGAAGGAATTAAAATAGCATGTGTGAGAAATAGAATATTAGTTATGTCAAAAGTCACAAACAACTGTAGATTTTGCTGTAACCCTATCCGTTCTGGAGCCTTATAAACTCCAGGTTACCGATACAACACCAATAATCATGTAAGGTTGTATACGTGTGAGACCTAATGTTTGCTCAAAAGTCACATGAATAATTCCAGGTGGTTGTATAGAGGAGGGAGAACCCATTCCTGTTGTATGAGACTGTCAGGAATTATCAAGATTACATTGTGGGGATCAATCCCTCTGTAAAAGTATGAGATAATTCTGGGGGACTAGTCAAGACTACATATACAGGGAGAGGTGGTTGTATAGAGGAGGGAGAACCCATTCCTGTTGTATGAGACTGTCAGGAATTATCAAGATTACATTGTGGGGATCAATCCCTCTGTAAAAGTATGAGATAATTCTGGGGGACTAGTCAAGATTACATATACAGGAAGGGGTGATTCAAGGTGTTGTTGTGTGAAGCTATTTTGAATTACTTGTTAAATTGACTTGTTATATAGAAGAGGTGGCTAAGGGATTTTTAACAGTACCAACCATGGGGGGGCAAATCCTCACAAGAGGTCCCAGAATTACTCCCAGAAATACTTGATGTAATTAAAATGGAATCCAGGGATAGAAGAAATGTCCATTATGTAACCAGGTGGAGGGAGAGGTATGGTTTTGAGGGACGTCTAGACGCAGATAAACTCGAATCTATGCTTAAACAGATACATAAGGTGTGTAAAGGAGAAATAAGCAGTGAGAGAGAGAGAGAGTAGGAGGGGGCCAGTACCCACTGATAGCCTTACCTAATCTATTGGCGGGGAATGAAAGGGGCCCCAGCAACCTTAGATGTATACAGTAATAATAATAATATGCCATTTAGCAGACAGGCCATGAACACAGAGGACGTGGCCAGAGCGGTAGAAGGAATGACCCACCCCATGACAGGAATAGTAAGGTTTGGGCTGCCGTTAGAGGGCAGTGGGTTTCAGGGGATGCCCAGAGGGCACTTTTGCCATGGGCCGATTACTGAGAGTATGTTGGGAAAATAACTGAATTGTGTAATAGCCTCAGAGAGACATGCAATCCATCATGAGCAGAATAACAGACAGGACAGAGCCAAGAAAGAAGAGGAAGATGCAGAGTAACTAATTGCCACTCTGGGAGAGATGGCGGGTAGAACTAGAAACTTAGGAGAGAGAGGAGATAAGGCAGGAAGAAAAGAGAAGTGAGTGAGAGGGAAAGAGAAGTGAAGGTTGAGGTCTCCGTGCCTCCCCCAGAGCAGAGGGCAGAAAGGTTATATCCAAACTTGGCAGACCAGGCATGGAGAGAAAATCCAGATGATGAATACGTAGGGAGGAGAAGGAGAGTGCAGGGGAATAATGTTGCCCCCAACCGGCCCCACCTTCCTATGAGGAAGAAAGGGCTGGAGGAGGAAGGGAAAATGAAGGTGAGGAAGAGCCAGAGGTAGAGGAGTACCAGACAAGGGCAGAGAAAGTCAGACAGGAGAGAAAAGAGAGAAAAGAGAGAAGAGAGGGAGAGAGAAGTCCATCCCCCAGCTTTGAGCGTGAGGAAGAGGAAGATAAGGCATGACTAGTCCTTGAGGGAGAAATAGTAGACTCTAGTGGGGGGAAGACTAAGGAACCCTTTGATCCAAATTGTGAGGTGTTTGAATTGGCTACTATTGACTTAGCACTTCAACAGGAACAGAAACCTTATTTGACATTGACAGTAATGGGTATGAAAATTAAATTCCTTTGTGATACAGGAGCCTGCAGGACAGCAACCTGTGCAACAGACAAGCCAGATGGAGTCAGGATTGATGGGGAGAAAATCATAGTGCGATCTGCCTCTGGTCATCAATTTATTGAAAGGTTATCAGCCCCAATAACCCTAAAACATGACCAATCAGGATGAGAGGCAACCATACCCATCCTGATATCTAAGCTGTGTCGGGTAAATTTACTAGGACGTGATGTAATGACTAAATTGAATGTGGCTGTCATTTCCGCTGAGAGGGGAATGAAAGTACACATAGTCAGAGACAATATGGTGGTCTGTGGGGAAGGGGAGCCATGTTATTGGGATAGGCAAGATTTGTTTAGGGTGGGAATAACTGATATTCCCCGAACCTTGATGGAACTTGCTGATGATGTAGTACCAGGCCCCACTAAAATGTCCCCCGATGACCTACACTGTACTCTCTGGTATAACAAACACCCAGGTCCAGATGCAATCTATGAGAAAGCATTATTTAAAACCACAGAAAGGACTATAGCCTTGAAATGGTTTCACTATGACAACACCCACGCAGTAGTGGAGGTGGAAATAGGGCCCCAAAGTCAGAGACTGTTCAGGGAAAGATGGAGCCCACATGTGTCCCTAGCAAAGGAGCCAGCAGAGGACTGGAAAGACATGGGCCAGTGGGTATCCAAGGGTAAGAGGATCACTGATTGGGTCAATATTGTGAGTGGCGATCAACACAGCCCATCCACAGATAGTACATTTAGATGAGAATAGCAGATGCTGAGGAGAGGAATACCTGTTGACAGAACAACAGGAGTCAGACTTAAAAGAAGTTCCAGAGCATTTGTGGTCCCGGGGTCCAGCAGACGTAGGATTAATAAAAGGGTTAATTCCAGTACAGGTGATACCCAAATCTAATCATAGGCCATATCAGAAGCAATACAAGGTTTGCAGTTTACCAAGAGCAGATTGGGAGGGACCTTGAGGGAGGGCCAATTCCCGGGGAGATAGTGAGGCCAGAAACAAAGGTGCAGTGTCCTGGAAATCACAGTCTGTTTTGTTTTTTTCAGTTCTGCTGGGAGTACATTGGATGATGGGGTTTTGTGTTGAATTAGAGACAGTGAGACTATTAGTCAATAGCTAGGAGAGAAGAGAGGTTACGGTAGCAAAGACAGACAAGAAGGAAATGGTAATAGTGGAGACAGGAGTGAGTGGAAGTGTTACAATTGTGACAAAACGGGACATTTTGCTAGAGAATGTGAGGAACCGTGTAGTTACTGTGCAAGGAAAGGGCACCAGTTAAGAAACTGTAGGCAGAAGGGGAAGAGAGAAATCAGGAGTCCTCATGACCTGGCTGTTTGGTTGTTGTTTTTTAATTGGGGTTTTCAAATAAAAAACAACACACCTAGTATGATGTTTATAAAGCCTTGTTGTTTCAATTTTGGGGGGTTTTCAGCAGGTCAAGGGTGATAGGTCTTAGAGGAGCACACAGTGAATTTTATGGAGTTTTTTAGGTTTTTGCTGAGTTTGGGGTATATATGATTTCTTATGAGAATGAATGTCATGAGGATTAATGAACACTTGGGATAAGTAACATTTATTAAATATTTAGAATAATGGTAATGTTTGGTATACTATGGGATGGAATTTCAATTGCCTCTGAACTCTGTTTTAACTTTCTGGTGTTAATTAATCATCCACACTGGTAAATTCTAAAGGCATGAGAGGAGGACTTTAAGATAGTTTATTTTACCAATAAATAAAAATAAGGGATGGCAATTGGATGATAAATTACCAATATTACCTAAGTGATTGTTAGGTAGGTGATAATATTGACACATGGGCAGTGACATGTGTCAAAAGGAGGGATGGATGGTAGAACAGATTAGACAACACTTTGTTGCACATGGGATTACTAATTATAAAAAAAAAAGATGTGTTATCTGTGCTCAAAATAATCACCAGGGCAGACAAAGGGCACCTCAGGGTGAGTATCCTCCGGCTAAATACCCTTTCCAGCAATTGGAAATTGATTTTATAGAGTTATCACGGAGTGAAGGGAAGAAATTTAGAGTAACCCCAGATAAAGATGGGTTATCCCCCTTTGAGAAAGTGTTTGGAAGACCTTACAGAATGCCACAGTTGGCAGGACCAGACAGGCAGACATAGAACTAGAGAGCACCCTAGCAGAACACGTGAGAAGGTCGTTTATTAACCACACCTGTATGTCAGAGGTTTTGTGCCCCCACAGGTGAATTAAAGGAGAAGGTGACCCACTCTATCTAACCAGGAGACTGAAGCAGGCCTGGCGGGAAGGGCCCTACCAAGTACTGCCTTTGCCAGCAGAATAGCTGAGAGATCCATCTGGGTGCATGTCACACACTGTAAAAAGGTAAAACCAGCTACACCTGACGAACAAACACAGAGTTAGGAGAAAGATCCGATCACCACTAGGGCTCGGGGGTTGGCTCCTTAACGAAGATTCCCTTACCCTGTCTGATCATCCCTGTGTGAGTTCGATAGAAGGTAAAGCAATGGGTTGGCCTCTGGCATCTGACATGTTCTCAGGGCGAGGGTGGGGATTCACAGGTCTCCTGACGGTAGGTAGCTGTCTGATTGTGGGGGCCATATTCCTAACACACTCAAACCCTCCTGATCCGCCAGAAGTAGTAGTTAACCTAACACAAGTTGATAAAATAATACCTGAGCACAGTCTACGAAGGCATAGGAGACAGCTAGATGTAGGGAAAGGGGAAGTACTAGGGACTGTAGGGAAGGACATCACCTTTGAGGTCTTTGCGGACCAGTTGGGAAGTTGGGGACTACTGGCTGGTAGTATCATAAAGGATGGGAGATATATATGTATGTCACCATGTACATCCTGGGACCATGTAGTTGCTCATACCGAGCGAGGGGGATATGTCAATCTCCATACACAGTTTAAGGACAGGTGGAGTATTGTGAAAGTAGGGAATTACCAGAAATGGCAGTGCGACCCATATAAGGGTAGGTACTGTCTGAAAGTCCGAATTACGCTAAAACAGGTAAAGGCTACGGATGAGGGAATGTGGTACATAGGATTTGACCGCAAATGTTGTGGAGACCCATTAGTGGCTTTCTGGGTAGTAATCAACCCAGCAGATGTTACAGACCTGACAAGTGAGATATCCTCTTCAACTGGGGCACCCTATAGAGTACACCTCTCTGAGGGAGGTAGTGAGACCGGGGCCGTGGTGAGACAGTGCAAACTATAGACCTGAAGGAAGTAGTACAGATGGAGACGGAGTAAATAGATTTTAACCTGTGGTTGGAATGGATTCAGTATACGGTCTAAAGAGGACTGTTATGCCTGTAGGACAGCCAAACCAAGGTTGACAACTACTCCGTTCCCCTTGACAGGCTTTAACTCTCTGTCAGGTTTATCCTCCATGCAAGCCACCTGGGAATGTGGTGAAAGAGTCTTATGGTAACTTGCACTATCTGTTTCCCCCGATAACAAAGTCATCCCGACCTGGGTTGCCTCAGTTTGAAATCACAGGGGATTCTAATTATTTTTCTAGGACTAGTAAAACAGGATACAGGGTAGGGCCTCTTAGCTCCTGCTCCCACACAGAGAATATCACAACTAAAAGAGACCATGACTAATCTCTCCTCTTTGTTGCAGCCAGAGGATTTTAGGATCCAAAACCAGGCCCGTGCTGACATCTGATGGTTGTGTGGTGATAACTGATTGTGAACTCACCTACATACGCAAACAATCAAACGTGTCAGAGACTGGTGAGTTGTCACGTAGAAAGTGGGACCTCCTCCCGGGATCCTTTGATGAAAGGATATATATTGATGGGATAGGAGTACCTCCAGGGGTTCCAGAAGAATTCAAAGCTAGGAATCAGATTGCAGCTGGGTTTGAATCAAGTCTTTTCTGGTGGTCAACAATTAATACAAACGTAGATTGGATGAATTATATTTACTATAACCAGCAAAGATTTATAAACCATACTCGTGATGCAATAAAGGGATTAGCTGAGCAGACAGCGGCAACTAGCTTAATAGCATGGCAGAATAGAATAGCTTTAGATATGCTTTTGGCTGAGCGGGACGGGGTTTGTGTTCTGTTTGGATCTATGTGCTGTACTTTCATCCCCAAACAATACAGCACCGGACGGGTCCGTGACCAAAGCGCTTCAGGGACTCACCACGCTGGCGAACGAACTGGCTGAGAACTCTGGTATTGATAGCTCCCTAAACGGTTAGTTTGATAACATATTTGGTAAATGGAAAACTATTGTTGTAACTATTCTGGGTGAAGTTATAGCTTCTATGGGTATACTTGTTCTTTGTGGATGTTGTCTTATTCCCTGTGTCTGAGGGTTGGTGAGCAAGGCGGTTTCCCAACAGATGGTGAGATACGGCCCAATCCCGGACTCCGACTGAAGGATATGACCTACCAGGCTTGGTGGAGGACGACGACGATCCAGATAATTTGGGACTGGATGTTTTCCTAGAACTATAAATCTCTAGTTTAAAAGTTATTGTAATGATATTTTGTGTATTAAAGTCTCGTTTTAAGTATGATGTACTAGTTACCATTGCTAAAAAGTAACGTTATGCTTTTAATCATGGGGTAACCCTGATGAACCTGTAATGTTTTAATATGCAAACCAACTTATATACTTCAATGAGTGTGATTCATTTCTATAACAACATATATTTTGTATGTGTGTAATATTTAGTCAAAGGGTGGAATTGATAGATTAATTATTAATGACTAATTATTACACCCTGAAACTGTGTATAATGTGTGAGTGTAGGACCAGTAAAGGCTATGGCATTGAGCCACTATTTAGCAATGTGAGTAAGAGTCAGGCCAGACAACAAAGACAACTGAGAAACTAAGATAAAGAGGCCTCCCAATTTAGGGAGGGGAGAAACTGTTATGAAAACATGGTGCAGAATATTGTGAGAACGGCAATAACTGAGTAAAGCAGGGAGTAGGATATGTGTGTGTGTGTGTGTATGTATGTGTGTATGCATGTGTGTATATGTGTGTGTGTGTGAACTGAAGGTCAGTAGAGCAGTTTTAGAGTGGAAAACTACAGCCCGCCTACAGAGGGAAGGGATTTCTTTTTGTATGACGTATGAGTATAAAAGATGGACTCTGAAATTGTGATGGCAGAATTCTCAATGAATAAATATCTCTGACCATGCAGACCGGGACTCTGGCCGTTACTTAAATCCCAAAAGACTTACAACCTTTTGGGAGACGCACAGAGACACTAAAATAGTTTGTTAAATAATTCACTTAACAGGATTGCACCCTCATTCATTCCATTCCGTTTTGAAAGACATTTCACATGCTGTCAGAAGCCACCAGATGGCACTATAGATTAATGAATGGCCTTCTATATGGTCAGTGCCTTCACAAGGCTCTGTATAACATGTACATTTACATATTATTCATTTAGCAGACGCTCTTATCCAGAGCAACTTACAGTTAGTGAGTGCATACATATATATTTTTTTCATACTGCCCCCCCCGTGGGAATCGAACCCACAACCCTAGCGTTGCAAACACCATGCTCTACCAACTGAGCTACATGGGACCACTGTGTATAGTACCTTTCCACCACCATAGCACACTGATTACCTCACACACAGTCAGTAAACCAGAACCCCTCTGTCTTTCTGTCCAGAAACTAAGTATGCCTGTTGAGAGTGAGTATTCTGACCCAACCAGTTGTAAACTGCTGTTGCTCCAGTCTCACATAAGCTTCTACAGCCCCCTTGTGGTGATAGCTGGTATGAACCAATAGAAAACCACTGTACCAACACCAGACCAAACACCTTATTTTTTTTTTTACAATGCAATGTCTTCAAAATAGCATTCAGTTGCATCAGTTTGTGTGGAAAATAGCACCTTTCCCATTCTATCTACAGCGTTTCTACGTGTCAGACTGACCTATCGCCGTCCCGTCCTCCCCCATAATGCACTTCATGGAGGTGATGATCTGCTCCACGACGGGAGATGACATGGACGCAGCGTACACCGCACTGTGAGAGTGGGACCGCAGGTACTCTATCAACTCCTAGAACAGAACAGACAGAAGAGGACAAAATAGAACACAACAGAATGTGATTGTCGATCCCGAGGTTAGTATATTTGCAACACTAAGTATCAATTTCTGATTTCAGACACAGCATTAAAGTAGATGTGTTATCTGTAGATGTGTTATCTGTAGATGTTTTACAGGGCCTTCAGAAAGTATTTATACCCCTTGACTTATTCCACATTTTTGTTGTGTTACATCCTGAATTCAAAATGGATTAAATATTTACATAATTATTTACACCCATGAGTCAATACTTTGTATAAGCACCTTTGGCAGCATTTCAGCCGTGAGTCTTTCTGGTTAAGTCTCTAAGAGCTTTCCACACCTGGATTGTGAAACATTATTATTTGCAAAAATGTTCAAGCGCTGCCAAATTGGTTGTTGATCATTGCTGGACAACCATTTTCAGGTCTTGCCATAGATTTTCAAGTAGATTTAAGACAAAACTGTAACTCGGACACTCAGGAACATTCACTGTCTTCTTGGTAAGCAACTGCAGTGTAGATTTGGCCTTGTGTTTTAGGTTATTGTCCTGCTGAAAGGTGAATTCATCTCTCAGTGTCTGGTGGAAAGCAGACTGAACCAGGTTTTCCTCTAGTATTTTGCCTGTGCTTAGCTCCATTTCATTTATTTTTTATCCTGAAAAACTCCCCAGTCCTTAACGATTACAAGCATACTCATAACATGATGCAGCCACCACTATGCTTTAAAATATGGAGAGTGGTACTCAGTAATGTATTGTAATGTATTTACCCCAAACATAACACTTTGTATTCAGGACAAAAAGTTAATTGCTTTGCTACATTTTTTTTGCAGTTTTACTTTAATGGCTTATTGCAAACAGGATGCATGTTTTTGCATATTTTGTATTCTGTACAGGTTTCCTTATTTTCACTCTGTCAATTAGGTTAGTATTGTGGAATAACTACAATGTTGTTGATCCATCCTCAGTTTTCTCCTATCACAGCCATTAAACTCTGCAACTGTTTTAAAGTCACCATTGGCCACATGGTGTCACGACTTCC
Source organism: Coregonus lavaretus (assembly GCF_964263955.1). Taxonomy (NCBI): domain Eukaryota; kingdom Metazoa; phylum Chordata; class Actinopteri; order Salmoniformes; family Salmonidae; genus Coregonus; species Coregonus lavaretus. The sequence continues at coordinate 68,408 of NW_028167149.1, read as the reverse complement.
TCCGAAGCTGCCTCCTCTCCTTGTTCGGTCAGGCTTCGGCGTTCGTCGTCACCGGTCTTCTATCCACTGCCGCTCCTCTTCTCATCATTCCATTCCATTTGTTTTGTCTTGTTTATTACACACACCTGGTTCATATCCCCTCATCAGTCCCTGTATAAGTATTCCCTCTGCCCACCATGTCTTTGTGTGTGATTGTTTCCATGTGGAGGTGTCGATTGCTCGGTGGAGCATTATGTACTTTATCACCCGTGTGTTTTGTTTTTCTCAGTGCGCCGTTAAGTCACACTGTAGTTGTATTACGCATTGATGCGAACCGCTGTAGTGGCCGAATAAACCATTATTCTGTGAGTTACACCTCCTGCGCCTGACTCCGCCCAAATCACCCACAACAGAATCACACACTCGACCCCATCGGGCGGGGGATTGCGCGATAAACCACCGGTTAGACGCTGTGCCGCCCAGGAGTCATGTATATCCCCTGTCGCAGGCGGAAACGAAGGCTATGGAAACATAGGTCTCCGAATCCCTGCATCTGGGGTTCATACGTCCCTCCACTTCACCCGCCTCCTTGAGTTTCGTTTTCGTGAAGAAGAAAGACGGGGGTCCGCATTCTTAATAACACTATAATTCGCTATAGTTATCCTCTACCCCTCATTTAATCTGTGATCGAATCAATGCATGGGGCGCGCTTCTACACGAAATTAGATCTCAGGAGTGCGTACAACCTGGTGCGTGTCCGGGAAGGGGACGAGTGGAAGACAGCATTCAGCACAACCACGGGGCATTATGAATACCTGGTGATGCCTTACGGTTTGATGAATGCTCCATCAGCCTTCCAGTCCTTTATGAACTAGGTGTTTTGGGACATGCTTGGTCGCAGTGTGGTGGTCTACATCGATGACATCCCGGTGTATTCCGCTACGTGCGCCGATCATGTGTCCCTGGTTCGCAGAGTGCTGGGCCGACTGTTGGAGCATGACCTGTATGCCAAGGCAGAAAAGTGTCTGTTCTTCCAACAATCCATCTCCTTCCTCGGATACCACATTACCACCTCAGGTGTGGAGATGGAGGGAGACCGCATTTCAGCCGTGCGTAATTGGCCGACTCCAACCACGGTATAGGAGGTGAAGCACTTCATTGGCTTTGCCTATTACTATCGGAGGTTTCATCCGGGGCTTTGGCAAGGTCGCAGCTCCCATCACCGCTCTGTTGAAGGGTGGGCCGTCCAGGCTCCACTGGTCTGCTGATGCTGACAGGGCTTTCAGTAACCTGAGGGTTCTGTTCACCTCAGCCCCGGTACTGGCCCATCCCGATCCATCATTGCCGTTCGTAGTGGAGGTGGATGCGTCCGAGGTAGGGGTAGGTGCTACCCTATCCCAACGCTCGGGCACACCACCCAAGCTCCGCCCCGTGCCTTCTTCTCTAAGAAGCTCAGCCCGGCGGAGCAGAACTATGACGTTGGTGATTGGGAGCTGTTGGCTGTTGGCTGTTGTCAGAGCCCTGACAGCGTGGAGGCACTGGCTCGATCAGCCGGTCCTGCGGTGGTCGACTGGTTTCGGCGCACGGAGGACTGGTTTTGGCGCACGGAGGAGACGTGGAACGCTGCCCACGTCCACCTCCAGCGCGCCGTGCATCGCCAGAAGGCCAACGCTGACCGCCACCGAAGTGAGGCCCCGGTCTTTGTACCGGGTGATCGCGTCTGGCTCTCGACCCGGAACCTGCCCCTCCGCCTGCCCTGCCGGAAGCTGAGCCCGCGGTTTGTGGGGCCGTTCAAAGTCCTGAGGAGAGTGAACAAGGTTACGTATAGGTTGCTACTGCCTCCTGACTACTGTATTAACCCTTGTTTCACGTGTCTCTCCTCAGGCCGGTGGTGGCTGGTCCGCTCCAGGAGTCTGAGGTGCGGGAGGTCCCTCCACCCCCTCTGGACATCGAGGGGGCCCCGGCGTACTCCGTCCGTTCCATCCTGGATTCGAGGCGTCGGGTGGGGGGCCTTCAGTACCTCGTGGAGTGGGAGGGGTATGGTCCGGAGGAGCGGTGCTGGGTCCCGGTGAAGGATGTCCTTGATCCATCCCTGTTGCGGGATTTCCACTGTCGCCATCCGGACGCCCTGCTTCGTGTCCTCCTGGCCGTCCGCGAGGCTGGTGTCGGCGCGCTAATGGAGCTGCGCGTCAGGGGGGGGTGGGGTGGGGGTACTGTCACGACTTCCTCCGAAGCTGCCTCCTCTCCTTGTTCGGGCAGGCTTCGGCGTTCGGCGTCACCGGCCTTCTAGCCACTGCCACTCCTCTTCTCATCATTCCATTCCATTTGTTTTGTCTTGTTTTTTACACACACCTAGTTCATATCCCCTCATCAGTCCCTGTATAAGTATTCCCTCTGCCCCCCATGTCTTTGTGTGTGATTGTTTCTATGTGGAGGTGTCGATAGCTCGGTGGAGCATTATGTACTTTATCACCCGTGTGTTTTGTTTTTCTCAGTGCGCCGTTAAGTCACACTGTAGTTGTTTTACGCATTGATGCGAACCGCTGTATTGGCCGAATAAACCATTATTCTGTGATTTACACCTCCTGCGCCTGACTCCGTCCAAATCCTCCGCTACACATGGTGAAATCCCTGAGAGGTTTCCTTCCTCTCCGGCAACCAAGTTAGGAAGGAAACCTGCATCTTTGTAGTGGCTGGGTGTATTGATACACTATCCAAAGTGTATTAATAACTTCACCATGCTCAAAGGGATATTCAGTGCTTTTTAAATATATATATACTGTATATAACAAACTCCCTGGTCATTGTGGTTGAATCTGTTTTTACCATTCACTGCTCGACTGAGGGACCTTCCAGATAAATGTATGTGTGGGTTATAGAGATGAGGTAGTCATTCAAAAAATCATGTTAAACACTAGTATTGTAGTCCATTCAAATTATGTGACTTGCTAAGCACATTTTTACTCCTGAACTTATTTTGGTTTGCCATAACAAAGGGTTTGAATACGTTTTGACTCTTAATTTGTAATTAATTTGTTCAAATAAATTAACTAAATAATCCCACTTTGACATTATGGGCTATTGTGTGTAGGCCAGAGACCTCAAAAATCGCAATTGAATACATTTCTAATTCAGGCTGTAACACAACAATGTGGAAAAGGTCAAGGGGTGAGAATACTTCCTGAAGGCACTGTATCAGTGTTATGTGTGTCGTCCGTTGCTGCTCACCCGCCTCCCTCCCTGTCGCTGTACTGTTAATGTGTAATGTTGCTCAAATGGTTTTCAGTAATGTTTCTATATTGGTATATTTACAGTATCTGAAACGTTAATCTGTAACTACCCTGAAACAGTTAAATCAATGTTTATCGATTGGTGGTCCTCTGTAGCTCAATTGGTAGAGCATTGGGCATGCAACGCCAGGATAGTGGGTTTGATTCATGGGACCACCCGTACATAAAATGTATGCATGACAGTCGCTTTGGATGAAAGTGCTGCTAAATGACATATTATATTATTATATATTTCAATGTTCTCCTCCTCACCCTTCTGCCTCCGATGTAGCCCCCCGCAGCTCCGAAGCTCTTGGTGAACGTCCCCATCATCACGTCCACGTCTCTGGGGTCCAGACCAAAGTAGTCAACCACACCTCGGCCCCCCGGCCCCAGAGCCCCAATACTGTGGGCCTCATCCAGGTACAGATAGGCCCTGTAGCGCTTCTTCAGAGCTATGACTTCAGGTAGACGTACTATACTGCCTTCCATACTGGGGAGAGGAGGGAGGGAGGGAGGGGGAAGAGGAGAGAGAGAGAGGAGAGGAGAGGAGAGGAGAGGAGAGGAGAGGAGAGGAGAGGAGAGGAGAGGAGAGGAGAGGAGAGGAGAGGAGAGGAGAGGAGAGGAGAGGAGAGGAGAGGAGAGGAGAGGAGAGGAGAGGAGAGGAGAGGAGAGGAGAGGAGAGGAGAGGAGAGGAGAGGAGAGGAGAGGAGAGGAGAGGAGAGGAGAGGAGGGAGGGGGAAGAGGAGTGGGAGGGAGGGAGGGAGGGAGGGGGAAGAGGAGAGGAGAGGGAGGGAGGGAGGGGGAAGAGGAGAGGAGAGGGAGGGAGGGAGGGAGGGAGGGAGGGAGGGAGGGAGGGAGGGAGGGAGGGAGGGAGGGAGGGAGGGAGGGAGGGAGGGAGGAGAGTGTTATATCAGTGTTGTAGTATCCTGTAGGTATAAAATACTACCTAGGGAAAAAGGAGCAACCTTTATTGAAAAGTACCAGTTAATCTCCTAGAGTACAGTACACTACCTGTATATTCCTTCCACCAGAATGAGGATCTTCTTCCAGGGCCGGTGTGTTCTGGGCTGGCCATGGACGATTGCGTCTCTCAACATCTTCTCCAGACTCACCATGTCTGACAAGACACCCAACGAGCACAGTTTCACAGTTACACAGCAGACAAATCACCATGAACATACTGCAGTTCAAATCTGACAAGAGACCACAGAACAATGTTGCATATCTCTCTTATCTTAGTTGATATACAAACTCCCCTTATCTGATAGCAGAGTTAGCGCATATCCCCCAGCAGGCAGAGACCAGATTACCGTTAACACACAAGCTCTGCAGACAGTGATACTAAAATACTAAGGTGCTCATTTTGCAACCACTCCACAGTTCAGACACGGTTCAGACTATGGTAATTAACTGTCTAACTATTGTTAGTGTTCATTCTAGCTGTGTGTGTGTGTGTGTGTGTGTGTGTGTGTGTGTGTGTGTGTGTGTGTGTGTGTGTGTGTGTGTGTGTGTGTGTGACCCAAATCCTCCACTGAGGACAAACAAAACTCATCATTACACATTCAGCTTAAGTCTGCCATCCAGTTAGAGGGTCTAGTTCTCATTAAACAATCTGCTTTCTATTCAGATGGTATGCCTGGACCATCAAAGGGAGATTATCAGAAAGGGTAATTGCCATAGAGACGACCTTTCCAGCTGGTGGAAACACATATTCATGACCTGCTGTGACCGTTGTTTAAAATTCTGAGCACACACACACAGGCACGCGCGCACGCACACACACAGAACACATGCAACACACACACACAGGCACGCGCACACACACACAGCACACACGCAACACACACACTCCCCTAAATGTCATTGCTGGAACGGAACTGTCTAGACCAGTGCAGTTGTTCCCAAATTGTCAAAGTAGTGTATGCCTCTCATGGACTAGTTATAGGGCTTTAGGGTGATCTATACACTGCAGAAACATGGGATGGAGCCATTGTAGCACGTGGGACAGATGTAAGGGAGGTATATGCCCCACCTTTGTAGTTGAACATGAACAAAGGATGGAGGGAGCCGAGATAGTGGACAGGCACAATGTTGCAGGGGGGACAGAGATAGGGAATGGACACGGTGTTGCAGGGGGGACAGAGATAGGGAATGGACACGGTGTTTCAGGGGGGACAGAGATAGGGAATGGACACAGTGTTGCAGGGGGGACAGAGATAGGGAATGGACACGGTGTTGCAGGGGGGACAGAGATAGGGAATGGACACAGTGTTGCAGGGGGGACAGATATAGGGAATGGACACAGTGTTGCAGGGGGGACAGAGATAGGGAATGGACACGGTGTTGCAGGGGGACAGAGATAGGGAATGGACACAGTGTTGCAGGGGGGACAGATATAGGGAATGGACACAGTGTTGCAGGGGGGACAGATATAGGGAATGGACACAGTGTTGCAGGGGGGACAGAGATAGGGAATGGACACAGTGTTGCAGGGGGGACAGATATAGGGAATGAAACCAATGTTGCAGGGGGGACAGAGATAGGGAATGGACACAGTGTTGCAGGGGGGACAGAGATAGGGAATGGACACGGTGTTGCAGGGGGGACAGAGATAGGGAATGGACACGGTGTTGCAGGGGGGACAGAGATAGGGAATG
>NW_028167149.1:0-60000 GCF_964263955.1 Coregonus lavaretus | reverse complement strand
AGAGGGGAGGGGAGTGGAGGAGAAAAACCTAGAGAGGAGAAGGAGGGAGACGCAGAGAGGGGAGGGGAGCGGAGGAGAAAAACCTAGAGAGGAGAAGGAGGGAGACGCAGAGAGGGGAGGGGAGCGGAGGAGAAAAACCTAGAGAGGAGAAGGAGGGAGATGCAGAGAGGGGAGGGGAGCAGAGGAGAAAAACCTAGAGAGGAGAAGGAGGGAGACGCAGAGAGGGGAGGGGAGCGGAGCAGAAAAACCTAGAGAGGAGAAGGAGGGAGACGCAGAGAGGGGAGGGGAGCGGAGGAGAAAAACCTAGAGAGGAGAAGGAGGGAGACGCAGAGAGGGGAGGGGAGCGGAGGAGAAAAACCTAGAGAGGAGAAGGAGGGAGACGCAGAGAGGGGAGGGGAGCGGAGGAGAAAAACCTAGAGAGGAGAAGGAGGGAGACGCAGAGAGGGGAGGGGAGCGGAGGAGAAAAACCTAGAGAGGAGAAGGAGGGAGACGCAGAGAGGGGAGGGGAGAGAAACCCAGAAAGGCAATGAGAGGGAGCGCCAGGGAAAGTGAAATGAATAGAGAGAGGGTGAAAGAGAGAGGGAAGAAAGATATGTATGTAAAGAACACACAGAGAGGGAGATAGAGAGAGAGAGAGAGAGATAAACACTCAAATCTAAAAATAATGAAAGACAAGAAATAATGAACAACAACTATTCAATCAGAATAGATAAAAAAGTAGCTTTGTGCCTCAAATGAAGTTGACTCTCCGTAGATAGCTACATAACAAAAACCTTGCCAACAAGAGAAGCTAGCCAGGATTCTAGAGCAGTGAGTGAACATCCTACAGCTTGCCAGAAAAACATATTGAGCTAGAACAAACCTAGCAAGGGGAGTTCATTAATACAAATACATATACCAAACTAAGTGAGTAAACCAAAAAGGAGCACGGACTCCACACATATCTTCAGTAAAAATAAAAAATAAAAATAAATGCACTATTTTTGCTGGTTGTTCAGCTAAACTAAGAGCTAGCTAGCAAGAGCAGCAGACACCAAACGGTAGCCAGAGGTACAGGGTTCCACACTAACTTTTACCACTGGTGGCACTGGTGCTACTACCTTCATTGCCCCCAGGCACAACCACTAGAGGGGGGCCTGGAGGTCCTCCCCCAGGAACATTTTACTGTTTTAAAGCTCATTTCCTGCAATTCTATGTAATCTGGCATGGTTTAGGCCTATGACCATGTTGGATAAAAAAAAAAAAAAAAAACACATGCCAGATTACATAGAATTGCAGGAAATGAGCTTTAAAACAGTAAAATGTTCCTGGGGGAGGACCTCCAGGCCCCCCTCTCAGGATGCTTTGAACATTAAATGAACACTCAAAATTCAACAACTTTGTTACTTTGAGATTTTTTGGGGCATTACAATTAAAGTATGCTAATATATATAATTTTACATATTTTTTGGGGGTGATCTGACACTTTATTAAGACAGTAATGAAATGAGATAGGAAGAGAGCCAAATGCTAGAAACAGTGGGAAGGTTGGAAGAAGGGATTAATCCCTGTTCTCAGGTGGAAAGTTGTATGCAACACGTTCTGGGGAGTGTTCCCACTACACCAACGGTCTGCGCTGGACATTTGAATGTTTATGCTTGATGGCAGTGGGTAACCAAATCATACAGTAGAGATTCTAGTCTCCTTGTTCATAGACTGCTTTAAAAAGGTAAGTACACAAACATTTAGTATTTTGTCATTTGTAACTCACTCTTTAAAATAGGGCTAATTTTGCATAATCGACCAACCTCGCATATTCTAATGAATATCAATATTCAAGTGGTTTACAGTACCTTCGGAAAGTGTTCAGACCCCTTGACTTTTTCCACATTTTGTTACATTACAGCCTTATTCTAAAATGTATTAATTAATTTTTTCCCTCATCAATCTACACACAATACCCCATAATGACAAAGCAAAAACAGTTTTTTTGAAACTTTTGGTAATTTATTAAAAATACAAAACTGAAATATCACATTTACATAGGTATCAGACCCTTTACGCAGTACTTTGTTGAAGCACCTTTGGCAGCGATTACAGCGTCGAGTCTTCTTGGGTATGACGGTACAAGCTTGGCACACCTGTATTTGGGGAGTTTCTCCCATTCTTCTCTGCAGATCCTCTCAAGCTCTGTCAGGTTGGATGGGGAGCGTTACTGCACAGCTATTTTCAGGTCTCTCCAGAGATGTTCGATTGGGTTCAAGTCCGGGCTCTGGCTCCTGCGTTGTCTTGGCTGTGTGCTTAGGGTCGTTGTCCTGTTGGAAGGTGAACCTTCGCCCCACTCTGAAGTCCTGAGCGCTCTGGAGCAGGTTTTCATCAAGGATCTCTCTGTACTTTGCTCCGTTCATCTTTGCCTCGATTCTGACTAGTCTCCCAGTACCTGCCACTGAAAAACATCCCCACAGCATGATGCTGCCACCACCATGCTTCACCTACAAAATTCAAGAATGAGAATTGTTCCACTGATCAGACTAAATAAAGTAAATAGATAATAAAATCTCTTGAAGACAAGATTATATAAATCTGCCCTTATACACTAAGTCAATTATTTTTCTATGTATTGTCCCCCCTCTAAAATCACACGTACACTTTTGGGTTCACAATCGGTTTGACAAAATTATTTTCATAGTTACAAATAAGGTCACTCTTCCAAACTTCCCTGAACTGTAGATCTGTCTGTTGTTGCCTTTTCATTGTCACATGCCTAAATGCCAATCGCCAAACGAGGGGACTAATGCAATTCAATAGACTTCAGAACATGCTGTCAAAAGGCTGCATTCTGCAATAGGGACTGAATGTAACAGCAACCTGTACATAAAACAGTGCTACCGTGCTGCTCTTTTTATAGTTTCATAAACTCAGCGAACTTTCTCTCTCTCCATTCAGCTCCACTCTAATCTTGGGGCATTTCTTTAAAACATGCATCCAATCTCCTCAATCCCTTAAATAACAAGACCAATCATACGCTTCAATGTGCCCCGTGGTTCATAGTGCTTCACAGGACAATGATAGAGGTTCAGCTCCTGATGTTAAATTGCAGGCGCAGATGCTCCGATTTCAAAACGATTTGGAGCACAGTTGAAAAGTTATCTCGCTGACTATACAATGGACTAATTAGACTCCCCCCAAAAAAGCAGTACTTTTCAATGCGTGAGATATAAGAGGTGTGCCGTGAGAGCGTGAGATGAGGGTCAAATGCGTGTGTCTCACGGCCAATGCGTGAGATATAAGAGGTGTGCCGTGAGAGCGTGAGATGAGGGTCAAATGCGTGTGTCTCACGGCCAATGCGTGAGATATAAGAGGTGTGCCGTAAAGAGCGTGAGATGAGGGTCAAATGCGTGTGTCTCACGGCCAATGCGTGATATTTGGCAGCTCTGGATAATGGCCTGTGTCCCATAATCCCCTGCATTCCATACAGAACCAGGCTAATAATGAGTAGCCATCTTTTAAATTAGCATGCCCTTGTGTTCTTAAATCGATTTGGATAGATTTACTGTAACAGCAAAGACCCGTGTTAAAATAAAGTGCAAATTGTATTTATTGCAGATTTCAAACTGCCATGTGTTCTTTTTGCTAAATCCTCTAGAGGGCAGAATTTGAAAAAAACTATACTTGATACCAAAATGGCACAAAAAAAAGGAAGCAGGGAGAAGGACTGATTTTTCTCAGGTTTTTTCTCTCAAAATTATACTTTTCTTTATTGAAAAACAAAACATGGATGTTCTAAGTTCACAACAATGCTTAAACCACATCAGGGGCCAATATTTTAGGTCTGGGAAAAGTTACCCTTTAATTCAGGTGGCACCAGCCAGACTGTTGTGTTTGGCTAGCAGTGCGGTTCTGTAGCCATAGGTGGTGCGTGAGTTTCAAGTTTGGCGAAGCTAATTCTCACCAGAAAAATGCACCTTTATAATAAAGCATTACATGCATCACTGCATTTGCAGACTTATGGAAGATAGCCTACTATTCCTAAAGTGATGAGTAGATTGGATAGTCATAATTTAGGCTAATAATATAACTCAATCACTGTTCGCAAAAAAATAATTGGCTATATCAGAATTCAAAAGGCACTCACACATCTGAGCTATCTTTTTTGCAGGTGCACGGTAACAGTTGAATAAGATTAATTATTTTTTTTAAGAAGAAACCCGCCCACTGCTCTTGATATAGTATTACTGCTCTTTAAGAAGCTTTATGTATCGGCCTCAAGGCCTCCGTCAGAGCTTTTGTGAGTTTTCGAAATTAGCATAAACTTTAATTAAATAAACACATTTCAAAATGTGGTACCATTCTACTACACTTTACATGACTGCAGACATTAGCATAATTTTTTTTAATACGACAAAAATTACAGGTTAGCCTGCTCCGCTGACACTGACAAACAGATCAATAAATAATGTCTGATCCATATAAAACGAAAAGGGTTAGACACAAATACTATATGACGTCTCTAATTATTGTCCCCAAAAAAACTCAATGGTACTGACCCAATGATAAAGGCACACTCACCGAGGATATGGCCGATGTTCTCCGCTGGTGCCAATAAGATAGGCTACTGTTCGCTCAATTAAGTTGAACATTTTGACAACTAAAAAGACAGACTGGAGTCTTTTCATTGTCATCTCTTTACAACAATAGCCATTTGCTTTCCGAACAATTTTCCGGTGATTATAATATTTAATATTGCGAAATGCCTGGCTGGGCCTCCCTGCTTTTCACTGACAGTCACAACTCAACAATCATCTATTTGGTGGCCTATATGTTAAATGATGATGTAATAGTTTGTTTTGGCTTTTTGTGTTAATTTTGATAGGCTCACATTTCACCAGTACGGCGTACTCCCACTATTTGTTTTGCTGGACCTGCCATGATCTATTTCTTTCTTTTTTTTTTTTTTGCTCTTGAAGTGTTTTGAGATTCTATGAAAAGCGCTATAGAAATTGTATAAATTATTATTAAATGGTATCTTAAATGATAAACAAAAATAGTTTACATTAAAACCCTGTTTTAACAGCTCCTGTTGGAGTGTGAGTGTTTACCTAATTTTGAAAGTACAGATTAAAAAAAAGAAAAAACACTAATGAACTCTTTTTACGTTGCATGTTGGAATTTACAAGGTTTGAAGTCCTCGGCTTTCGGGCTAAAGAGAAGAAACCCAGACTTCCTGAAAGATGAAGATGTTGATAATGTAGTACAGGAAACATGGTGCAGAGGTGGCGTTTCCACTGGCTGGCCACTGGGTTACAGGGAGATAATCGTACCATCCACCAAATCAAAAGGAGTCACACAGGGCAGAGACTCAGGGGGAATGCTAATATGGTATAAATCAGAACTAACTCATTCAATCGAATTGATCAAAACAGAAGAAAAAAAAATATCTGTTCCAAAATGCTATTACGGGAGAACACCATGCTCAAACGCTCACCTGATGCAAGCATTTTTTATAATGCGACAGAGATGGATATAAAGCCTAATGGTAGAAACTTAGAAAGAGGGAATATATTTTCTATTTATTCTTTATTTAACCTTTATTTAACTAGGCAAGTCACTTAAGAACAAATTCTTCTTTACAATGACGTCCTACACCGGCCAAACCCGGACGACGCTGGGCCAATTGTGCCGCCGCACTATGGGACTCCCAATCACGGCCGGTTGTGATACAGCCTGGAATCGAACCAGGGGGTCTGTAGTGACGCCTCAAGCACTGAGATGCAGTGCCTTAGACCGCTGCGCCACTCGGGAGCAACAATAGAATGCAACAATAGGATTTTGCCTTACTGCCTTTGGACAGTAGAAGAAGAAATGCAGGTTTCAACGGCATATCAGGACATCTTTGCTTTTTTTCTATGGTGGGATCTTGGCTGTAGGCTATTAAAAAACAAGGTAAGATAGGCTATGTAAAACGTCCAGGTTTGAAAAAATGATACGGCTGGCTAGGCATCGCATATGGAATTATTTAGGTTATGGAAATATATAATATTAGAATATCATTCCAATGTTGGGCAAATATTAGAATGCACATTTTACTCTCTCAGCCTGTCTGGGAGCCCTTGGCCTGGAGCTGAGGTTTCCTGTGCCAGGAGTTGCTGTGGCATTTGCATTGTCTGTTGGCTATGGCTAGCTATTATGGTATTCTACAGAATATGGTTGTATCTCCCTGACCTGAACCGAATGCACACTGTAAAATGTGCAAAATATTTCTGCCGGATATCAGGATCACAAATATAAATTATATTTGGACACAGTTCTATTAAAAACACACCAAAAACTACATGTATCTAGGACAAAATTTCAGCAACATAGATAGCTTTCTCGAATGGCTGTGAACGAGCTGAGACACGAAGCAAGAAGAGCATTCTATGCCATTAAAAGGAACATTAAAATCAAAATTCCAATTAGGATCTGTCTCAAAATGTTCCAATCAGTTATAGAACTAATTCTCTATATCGCAGTGAAGTGTGGGGTCCGCTCTCTAATAATGAATTTACCAAATGGGCCAAACATCCAATTAAAATACTGCATGCAGAGTGCAAAGAAAAATAATTAGATCCCCCATCAAATTTTACAACCACCTAAAAACAAGCGACCCCATAACATTTCATCACACAGCCCTACAATGTCAAGAGATTAAACAATATAATCGCAATACAATTAGCTTTAAAACTGCTCAATGATCTCTGCACCCCATGACAACATGTGTAGAATTTAAGGAAATAAGCTTTAAACCTGTACAATTTTCTCTCCACCAACAAGAGGGGAGTGAACAGTTTTTGTCATGAACAGTGCTTGTGCCCATAGTGTGGTTTCTGCTGGGTGAAAAGGTTTGGAAAACCCTGGTCTATAGTGTGGTTTCTGCTGGGTGAAAAGGTTTGGAAAACCCTGGTCTATAGTGTGGTTTCTGCTGGGTGAAAAGGTTTGGAAAACCCTGGTCGATAGTGTGGTTTCTGCTGGGTGAAAAGGTTTGGAAAACCCTGGTCTATAGTGTGGTTTCTGCTGGGTGAAAAGGTTTGGAAAACCCTGGTCTATAGTGTGGTTTCTGCTGGGTGAAAATGTTTGGAAAACCCTGGTCTATAGTGTGGTTTCTGCTGGGTGAAAAGGTTTGGAAAACCCTGGTCTATAGTGTGGTTTCTGCTGGGTGAAAAGGTTTGGAAAACCCTGGTCGATAGTGTGGTTTCTGCTGGGTGAAAAGGTTTGGAAAACCCTGGTCTATAGTGTGGTTTCTAGCGGTTTTTAGCAATGTGGCATGTTGAATATTATTTCTTCATAAGAATTTGCCTCTAGCGTTTGAACAGTTTAAGCTACAAAATATGATGACCCCATTCCTGAAAGCCATGACTCTCAGGAACACCTGCCTTCTGTTTCCTTCTCTGATACTCTGAAGGACTCTTTAGAATGGAGTGTGTCAAGCTACGACTCTCTGTTTCCTTCTCTGATACTCTGAAGGACTCTTTAGAATGGAGTGGGACAAAAAACACACCTAATGTGTTAGAATATAGTTGAATAGCCCTGCCATAGAGCCTCAGGACAGCACTCAGAACATCTAGCCCAACCACATTATCACAAAGCAAAAAGGTACACCACCCCGTTCACGAAAATGGTTCCCTACAGACAGTGAGTCACGTGGCCGTGGTTTGCTATATAAAGTAAGCAGACAGGCATCGAGGCATTCAGTTACTGTTCGACTGAACGTTAGAATGGGCTAAATGAGTGACCTAAGCGACTTTGAGCGTGGTATGACTGTTAGTGCCAGGTGGACCGGATCCAGTATCTCAGAAATGGCCGTCCTCCTGGGCTTTTCAAGTACGACAGTGTCTAGGGTTTACCGAGAATGGTGCGACAAACAAAAAACATCCAGTCAGCAGCAGTCCTGTGGGCGAAAACAGCTAATTAATGAGAGAGGTCGAAGGAGAACGGGATGAATCATGCAAGCTAACAGGGAGGCCACAAACAGGCAAATAACAGCGCGGTACAACAGTGGTGAGCAGGACGGCATCTCGGAACGCACAACTCGTCAGTCCTATATATATATATATATATTTATTGGATTTCATTTCATGCCGTACTCCTGAGTGGCGCAGTGGTCTAAGGCACTGCATCGCAGTGCTAACTGTGCCACTAGAGATCCTGGTTTGAATCCAGGCTCTGTCGCAGCCGGCCGCGACCGGGAGACTCATGGGCGGCGCACAATTGGCCCAGCGTCGTCCAGGGTAGGGGAGGGAATGGCCGGCAGGGATGTAGCTCAGTTGATAGAGCAACGCCAGGGTTGTGGGTTCGATTCCCACAGGGGGCCAGTATAAAAAAATATGTATTCACTAACTGTAAGTCGCTCTGGATAAGAGCGTCTGCTAAATGACTAAAATGTAATGTTGCTTTTCAGTCATGTTGAGAATGGCCTACTACTATTGCTTTTATTTATTATTATTATCAATTCATATTGTTGTTGTAGTTGCTGTTAATGGTAATACCATTTCCACTACTACTACTACTATTATTATTAGTGTTGTATTAGTGCTGTTGGTCCAACCACTGTTGTTATGTGTACTTTGACACTGTACTTAATTTAACTTGCCATTTCAATCAAGTCTACAGAATTGAATTGAGAGGGGAGAGGGAGAGCAAGAGAGAGGGGAGAAAGAGAGACAGAGTGGAGAGAGGAGAGGAGAGGAGAGAGAGAGAGAGAGAGAGAGAGAGAGAGAGAGAGAGAGAGAGAGAGAGAGAGAGAGAGAGAGAGAGTGAGAGTGAGAGTGAGAGTGAGAGTGAGAGAGAGAGAGAGAGAGAGAGAGAGAGAGAGGTGATAGAGAGAGAGAGAGAGAGAGAGAGAGAGGTGATAGAGAGAGAGATGCTAGGAGACTGAACCAGAAATAGTGAACCAGAGGCTAGAACATAGTGAAAGACTGAGAACCCTTGGTGTTCGGTAATGTAGCATGTCCTCCTACCTTGCCAGAGAGGGCAGGAATGTTCATGGAGTTGGTAGCGAAGCCCATCCCGAACGCCATGGCCGACTCCACACCCAGGAACTTAGCAACCAGCTTCTCCATCTCCTCATGTCTGTCTAAGTTACCTAAGGGAATTTAGGAGATACATCAAAACTCCCATAGACACATACCTCCTTCTGATACGATTCAAATGATTAAGTGTGTTATTAATGTTAGACAGTTGTGTGATACAGCTTAGGGCTGAGACTCAGCCTCTGTGTTCATCTACACTACCTACCAAGATTGTGAGTTATCAGGCCCGAGGGTGTGGCAAAGATTTCATTTCAGAGATGGATTACTAAACTCAAAACAAACAAATACATTCCTCGAGATACTGTATATGTTGACTTAATATCAATAAGTTAATATAAACAAAAATCTATTAGGTGCAGTGTGTGTGTGTGTGTGTGTGTGTGTGTGTGTGTGTGTGTGTGTGTGTGTGTGTGTGTGTGTGTGCGTGCGTGCGTGCGTGCGTGCGTGCGTGCGTGCGTGCGTGCGTGCGTGCGTGCATGCGACCATGCCGTACCCATCTCCTGCCTGGTGCTGGCTATCCCCACCCCGTACTTCATGGTAACCTCTGCGGTGGCAGTGGCACAGTAACCAGTGTTCTCAGCAAAGCCCAGGTAGTTATAGGAACCCATGTTGATCACACCTCCTACCACTCTGCCTGTATAGCTGAGAGAGAGAGAGAGTTACAGGTAGTTATAGGAACCCCATGTTGATCACACCTCCTACCACTTAATTGGGGATGACGGGCTCGTGGTTATGGCTGAACCGGAATGAGTGGAATGGAATCAAATAGATCGAACATGTTTAATGTCATTCTATTCACTCCTTTACAGACGTTATTATGAGCATTACTCCAGCCGCCTCAGCAGCCTCCTGTGACAAACAAACACACACACGCTCAGGGCTCTATATTAAAGGGATATTTCAGGATTTTGGCAATGATGC
Organism: Coregonus lavaretus; assembly: GCF_964263955.1. NCBI lineage: Eukaryota > Metazoa > Chordata > Actinopteri > Salmoniformes > Salmonidae > Coregonus > Coregonus lavaretus. The sequence continues at coordinate 50,032 of NW_028167149.1, read as the reverse complement.
CCTTTATCTACTTCCCCAGAGTTAGATGAACTCGTGGATACCATTTCTATGTCTCTGTGTCCAGTATGAAGGAAGTTAGAGGTAGTTTCGTTAGCGCAATGACGCTAGTTAGCTATTACGCTAGTTAGCTATTACGCTAGTTAGCTATTACGCTAGTTATGCAGAGACATACAAAATGGCATCCACTAATTCATCTGACTCTGGGGAAGTAGATAAAGGGCTTCATTGACAAAATCCCGAAGTATCCCTGTTAGAGCCGATTTGGGCATATTTTGTATAAAAGACTGAACATACTGAGCTCCATGTACATTTGTGTAAATATATTAAATATTAATGTATATGATGAAATATTAGGTACGTACCTTTATGATTTATTTACCGGATTGAGATATATTCATTTGTTATTAGTGTAACTCAGTTTTTGGCCCCCCCTCTCGCCCATTCATTGTACTGTGTTAATTGTGTTAGTATAAAGGCAGGAAGTTGGGCCTTCGGGGGGAGGAGTCCTTGCTAGATGCGGGAGCGGTATAGTTTTTTGACCATATAGACATACAGAAATACAGACAGACAGGTCATATTATATTATGTATTTGCATTTCAAGTAATCTCTGCTTTAAGTTGATTGGAGAATACCTTTTTGTTAGATAAGAAGAATAAACATTTTTGTTGCACTATATCCCTGGATCTCATTGAATGTTTGGCCGTTTGGAAACGTTGAGTGTGGACTGTATGCGTCCGAAACAACCCCGCTTCAGGCTAGGGCAGTGGCTATGGTAAAGAGGAAAGGAAGCCACTACATTCAAGTCAAAAAACTCCGTGAAGGATTACTACCGGAAGGAAATCTCCGGTTCGGACACACGCTGGATTTTGTTCTATTTGTAATTGCATTCGGACCATAAGGACAGCTCGCTTGGAAGGATTTGAACTCCTAGATTTCGCCAGCCGTGAGTAACCACTGCGAATGAATGAGCTGCCCTGTTCAAGGCGATCGTTTGATCATGCATATTATGGAAGCGCAAATGTGCTTATAATTGGAATGTTTGATAAACTTGGGAATGGAATTCAAAATACAGCGCTGTGAAAACAATTAAGAAGTTTAAGTTTGGGAAACACAGATCCTATGCACAATGTAGCCTAATCATATATCTAATATTTGGCCTAACGTGGAAATGCAATCCATCAACGCAACGAATGCAACTTAAGGATCTAAAGATACTGCGTGTTAAAACTTCATTAAAGGGACAAAACCTCAACGGGATGAAATGTTTAAAATGCATCTAAAATGCCAAACTTGCACATGTGCAATTCAAAATGGGTCAATAGGCTGAAATGGATGACTGTGTTTTTAAAGATTAAAGGAGGTCTAAAGGGGCATTACGTTTAACAATCAAACCAACAACCGTGTCATTGTAAATTGAGTGAACTAAAAGTGAATGATGGAGGAGGAAATCCCAAATAAGACTCCACTGGAGAGGGCAGAGGAGCATCTAAATTCACTCTATGCAGCCCGGAGAGGCAAACTTGGAGTGTGTACACGCAAAATGAATGAAATAAAAGTCCTTCTTGTTGATGGAGGAAACATTGCAACTGTGAATGAGAGTCTTGAAGCATTTGATGCTGTGCTCAATGACTTTAAGAAGGCTCATGAATCTGTGCTAGAGCTGGTCACAGAGGAGGAACAGGAACAGGAGAGCATTAACTATTATCAACCAAGAATGAGAACTTATGAATATTTCCTGAAAGAGGTGGAAATATGGAAAAAGGCCGAAGTTGAGCCACAAACGCTCATTTAACCACATGACAGCATTTCCAATGTGTCAAAAATATCAAGTAAAACTAAGTATTCTAAGACTGCTTCCTCAGTGTCCTCTGAACGCCTTAAAGCCGAGGCAGAACGAGCAGCTCTACTAGCTCGCCAAGCATCATTACAAGACAAGCATGCATTGGAACTGGAGAAAGCTCAACTGAATGTTAGGATGGAAAAAATGGCACTGGAAACGGACATAGCAGCATATAATGCCAAACTGAAGGTCCTGGAGAGTACCGAGTCAACTTCTCAATCCCATTCTGTGGCAGCCCATTTACTAAGCCAAGAAGATGGAATGAACTCTTATTTTGAGAAACAGGAACCAGAGGTCTATGTGGAACCTGAACCATCACCTGTTGAGTTTGCCGCATTAGGTGCAGTTCCAAAGACCCCACTACAAAGAGTTTTACAACAACCGACCACAAAGCCATCAAACCCTATTCCGAAAACAGTCGTAAACCACACTCTTCAGCAGCCAACAGCAAGGTCTAGCAATCGACACAGAATCAACACTGCGGGTATCAGCCATAATACCAGCCATGATAACCTCTCTACTGTCATGCAAAGGCAGAACGAAATTGCTGACCTCCTTGTACTACAGCACAAACAAGCCACACTCCCTGTTAGGGAGATACCTATGTTTGACGGTGATCCTCTAAACTTTAGGCCATTCATGCGTGCATTTGAGCATGGTATAGAAGATAAGACCAGCAGTCACCAGGATAGGCTCTATTACCTGGAACAATACACCTCTGGTCAGCCCAAGGATCTGGTCCGTAGTTGTCTGCATATGGAAGCCAGAAGAGGCTATGCAGTAGCTAAGAGGTTGTTAAAGGAACACTTTGGCAATGAAATCAAAGTCACCACTGCTTACATGGAAAAGGCTTGGAACTGGACAAACATCAAACCCGATGATGGAAAGGGACTGGGTGGTTATGCACTCTATCTAAGAGGTTGCTGTAACGCTATGCAAGACCTACAGAACATGGAAGAGCTTAATCTTCCCTCCAACATAAAGCTGATCATGTCAAAACTTCCCTACAAACTAAGGGAAAAATGGAGGTCTATGGCATGTGATATTTTAGAGAGAAGTCACCTGAGGGCCCAGTTCAGTGACCTGGTAACGTTCATGGAAAAACAGGCCAAAATACTGCAGGATCCGTTGTATGGAGATATTCAAGATCCCCTGTACAACAAAAGGTTTTTAAAACCCAAAACAGAAGCTGACTTTAAACAGCAGTTCAAGTCCAAGAGTAGGGGAAGCAGCTTTGCCACTACAGTAGCTGTAGTGGCAGATTGTGACTCTGAAAAACCTTTAAAAGAACAAACATTCAAAGTAAAGAGACCAGGCACCTACCCTTCTGATGCTCCCAGTATCTCATGTATATTTTGTGCTGGTGCGCATTTATTGGTCGACTGCCAACAGGTGAAGGCACAGCCACATGAATTCAAGGTTGAGTTTCTGAGATCAAAAGGCCTTTGTTTTGGCTGTTTGACGAGAGGACACTTAAGCAGAGAATGTAAAAGAAGGATGACCTGTCAGAGCTGTCAAAGAAAGCACCCCACTATCCTGCACATTGAAGGAAGAGAGAGATTTAGATCTCAAAAGGCAGATATGAGTGGTGTAGCAGTAAAGCGGGAGGAGACTGTCAGCAGTGCTCTTGTTTCACTGGAAGCTGGTGAAGATACCGGGGCCGGTACAGATTGTGCACTTGCAATTGTGCCAGTTCAAGTAAAGGTGGCAAATGGAAGCAAGTCTGTGTTAACCTATGCGTTTCTCGATTCTGGTAGCTCAGCAACATTTTGTACGGAGAGACTCATGAGGCAGTTGCAAGCTAAAGGCAGTGCGACTGAAATTCTGCTACGCACAATGGGGCAGGAGAGTCCTACCAAGAGCTTTGAGATATCTGGATTAGAGATTGGCAATGTGGAAGGCGACACATTTCTTGCATTACCAAAGGTCTACACCCAACATAAGATCCCAGTGACAAGAGAGAACATTCCCACTCAGAAAGAGCTCAAAAGGTGGCCATACCTGAAAGAGGTTCAGTTGAAGGAGATTGATGCTGACGTCGAACTTCTGATTGGCGTAAATGCTCCAAAGGCAATGGAACCCTGGCAAATCATAAATAGCCAAGGCAACGGACCGTATGCAGTGAAAACCCTCTTTGGATGGGTGATGAATGGTCCTCTCAACAGTTGTACCATGGCAGAAGAATCCGGGCGTCCTACGGTGATGGCCAATCGTATCTCAATGGCCGACCTGGGGGTTCTTCTTGTAAATCAGTACAACCATGACTTCCCTGAGAGAGAGTATGAAGAGAAAAGTGAGATGTCAGCTGAGGATCGTAGGTTTATGGAGATAGTATCAAGCTCCATAACCCTCAAAGACCATCACTACTACTTACCGTTGCCCTTTCGCAACAAAGATGTAGTCCTGCCAAACAACCGCGACATGGCAAAGCAGCGGGCTCTAAATATTATCAGGAAGTTCAAGAAGGACAAAGGTTACGCTGCAGAGTACAAAGGCTTCATGGAAGAGATGATAACAAAAGGTTACGCCGAGAAGGTACCACAAGAACAGCTCCTCAGAGAGAAAGGCAAGGTATGGTACATACCACACCATGGCGTTCACCATAAGCGCAAAGGAACGATACGAGTGGTGTTTGACTGTTCATCATCCTATAAAGGTACATCTCTTAACAGTGAACTCCTTCAAGGCCCTGACCTGGCAAACACGCTTATAGGAGTCTTGCTAAGATTTCGGCAAGAGCACATTGCCATGATGGCAGACATCGAAGGAATGTTCCATCAAGTACGTGTCCATGAAGATGACTTAGACTTCCTGCGATTCCTATGGTGGCCGGATGGTGATACTAACAAAAGATTGGAGGAGTATAGAATGACAGTACATCTTTTCGGTGCTATATCCTCTCCAAGTTGTGCAAACTTTGCACTGCGAAAGACTGCAGAAGACAGCTGTGAGGGGTACGATGAAGAGGTGATTCAAACAGTCAAGTCCAACTTCTATGTTGATGACTGCCTCAAGTCAGTGGCCACAGAAGAACAAGCCATAGCTCTCACAAGAAACCTCAGGGATGTGTGCTCTCAAGGTGGGTTCAAATTGACCAAGTGGGTCAGCAACAGCCGCACTGTACTAGCTTCTATCCCTGATGAACACAAAGCCAAGCAGATAAAAGAACTGGACCTGGACAGAGAAAAGCTGCCTGTTGAAAGAGCACTTGGAATCCGATGGAACATTGAAAGGGATGTGTTTACCTTCCAGGTCACTGTCAAGAACAGACCCCTTACAAGAAGAGGTATTCTCTCAACTGTCAGCTCTATTTATGATCCATTAGGTTTCCTCGCCTCATTCGTATTAAAGGCAAAGCAAATTCTTCAAGTGCTCTGCAAGCTAAAGTGTGGATGGGACGAAGTCATCCCTGAAGAACACTCTATTTCATGGAAGAGATGGCTCTCAGAGCTGGACCAGCTCTCCAGATTCCAGATCAACAGGTGTATGATGCCGGAGAACTTTGGTCAAATCAAGACCGCACAGCTGCATCACTTCGGTGATGCAAGTGAACAAGGTTATGGCACGGCAAGCTACCTTAGGTTCACAAACGTTATGGAAAAGGTCCACATCGCATTCATACTGGGGAAATCAAGGGTGACTCCACTCAAGCAGATGACGATCCCCAGACTGGAACTAGCTGCAGCAAAATTGGCAGTGCGAGTGGACAGGATGTTAAGGTTGGAGCTCCAGATTGAACTTGAGGAGTCAACTTTCTGGACAGACAGCCAGTCGGTGCTAAAATACATCTGCAACGATACCAAGAGATTCCATACTTTTGTGGCTAATAGGGTTGCTATGATCCGTGACCTATCGAAAGCAAAACAGTGGAGGTATTTGAACTCCAAACACAACCCAGCCGATGATGCCTCAAGAGGATTACATGTTGAAACTTTCCTGAACTCAAAGAGATGGCGCAAAGGACCAGAATTCCTGGAGAAAACAGAAACACAATGGCCGAAAGTCCCCGAGGAGCTTGGCTCCATCCCTCCAGATGATCCAGAGGTGAGAAAAGACGTCATCGTAAACAGTACATGTGTGGAAGAAAAGAGTCCGACCAGCAAACTGATTGAGTACTATTCAACATGGAACAGCTTGAAGAAAGCAGTTGCCTGGATGCTGAAACTGAAGAGACTTCTACTACAGTTAAGCCAGAAAAGGAAAGTTCTCACCCAAACTGATCCAGGATCAGATCAGAGTCTGACAAACTCACTGAAGGAACAAATTGACAAGTTCAAACTGACGTTTGGAAAAGAAAGTCTGTCTGTAGATGACCTAGATGAAGCAGAAAAGGTCATCATTCGATTTGAGCAACGACAGCACTTTAAACAAGAAATTGCACTAGTTGTAAAAGGAAAACAATGTGCCAAGAGAAGCGGCTCAATCTGTAAGCTTGATCCAATAGTTGACAATGGCATTCTGAGAGTAGGAGGAAGGTTAAGCAAAGCTGCTATGCCTACGGAACTAAAGAATCCTATGATCCTGCCCAAAGACTCCTACATCTCCAGACTGATCTTACTCCACATCCATGAGCAGGTTGGCCACTCTGGGAGAGGTCACATGCTTTCTAGACTTCGCCAGCGATATTGGATACCCTGTGCCAACTCCTTAGCAAGGAAGATCCTTAAGAGCTGTGTCTTCTGCAGGCGGATGCAAGCTAGAGCTGGGGAACAGAAGATGGCTGACCTTCCACAAGATCGGGTAGCACCTGATTTGCCGCCTTTCACCCATGTGGGCATAGATTACTTCGGCCCCATAGAGGTGAAGCGAAGCCACGTTCATGTGAAGCGGTATGGTGTGATCTTTACTTGCCTTGTGAGTCGAGCTGTCCATCTAGAAGTTGCTAGTTATCTGGATACTGATTCCTGCATCAATGCCCTGCGCAGGTTCATCTGTCGAAGGGGCCCAGTAACAAGTATCAGAACAGACAATGGCACCAACTTTGTCGGAACACACAGAGAGCTAGGAGAAGCTCTGAAAGAGCTGGATCACAACAAGATTCAAAATAAATTACTGAAGGAAGGAGTGACATGGTCATTCAACCCTCCCTCTGGAGCCCACCATGGGGGGGTATGGGAGAGGTTGATCCGACTGGTGAAAAAGATCCTCTATTCAGTCCTTAAAGAGCAAGTACTGGATGATGAGGCTTTGCAGACAGCCTTGTGTGAAGTTGAGGCGATTATGAACGACAGACCAATCACTACTGTAACAAATGACCCTAACGATCTAGAACCCCTGACTCCGAACCATCTGCTTCATCTGAAAGCAAAGCCAGTCCTGCCACCAGGACTATTCCAGAGAAGTGACCTATACTCACGAAGGAGATGGAAGCAAGTACAATATATCACTGACCTCTTCTGGAAGAGATGGATCAGGGAGTATCTTCCACTTATGCAGGAGCGGAACAAGTGGAACAAAACTAAGAGAAACTTCAGTCCTGGTGACCTTGTGGTCATCGTCGATGACACCGCCCCAAGGAACTCTTGGCTAATGGGGCGTGTGGTGAAGGCTTTGCCAGGGGCCAAAGGTCTTGTCCGGAGCGTCATGGTTAAGACTAAGACCAATATCCTACAGAGACCTATCAATAAACTCTGTCTGCTCCTTGAGGCGACGAAGTGAGACACACACACACACACACACAGTGCTCCATCTTTGAATCACGTGCACCTCTGATTCGTTGATGTCGTACTCTTACATTCTTTGATGTCATACATTTTGTGGACGTCAAACCCTTGACATTTTTTGGAAGTTGAACACCTTTACACTTCAACTCAGACTGAGATCTATGGACTATTTTCCTATATGGCACCTTGTATATTTGTATATAGCTATGAACTGTAATGGTGCTCTGGTATAGAATGTTTTTGTATTGGCTCTACGTTTGAATATTAAGTAATTGTTGTGCATTCAGTGCAGTCAACAATTAGGGGCCGGTATGTTAGAGCCGATTTGGGCATATTTTGTATAAAAGACTGAACATACTGAGCTCCATGTACATTTGTGTAAATATATTAAATATTAATGTATATGATGAAATATTAGGTACGTACCTTTATGATTTATTTACCGGATTGAGATATATTCATTTGTTATTAGTGTAACTCAGTTTTTGGCCCCCCCTCTCGCCCATTCATTGTACTGTGTTAATTGTGTTAGTATAAAGGCAGGAAGTTGGGCCTTCGGGGGGAGGAGTCCTTGCTAGATGCGGGAGCGGTATAGTTTTTTGACCATATAGACATACAGAAATACAGACAGACAGGTCATATTATATTATGTATTTGCATTTCAAGTAATCTCTGCTTTAAGTTGATTGGAGAATACCTTTTTGTTAGATAAGAAGAATAAACATTTTTGTTGCACTATATCCCTGGATCTCATTGAATGTTTGGCCGTTTGGAAACGTTGAGTGTGGACTGTATGCGTCCGAAACAACCCCGCTTCAGGCTAGGGCAGTGGCTATGGTAAAGAGGAAAGGAAGCCACTACAATCCCTTTAACATGTTTTATTGGTAGCACTGGTGCTCCTAACTTTAAAACGTTAGAAGCACCACATAAAATGTAGGAGCACCAGAAAAAAAGTTGTTTTAAATTGATTGAGATGTAGCTTACATTGGACCTATACGAATCCTACTTGCTTTTAAAGCACATCTCCTGAATAATATATTATTTTTCCTTTCTTTCTGTACCACCAAATGTTTGCATGATGATAAAGTTACCTGGTTGTTAGCGCGCTATTGGGCAGAAAATCAAATTGCAATCTTTCAACAAAATATTGCGATTTGACTTGCGATATACACTGAGTGCACAAAACATTAAGAACACCTGCTCTTTCCATGACATAGACTGACCAGGTGAATCCAGATGAAAGCTATGATCCCTTATTGATGTCACTTGTTAAATCCACTTCAAATCAGTGTAGATCAGTGGTCACCAACCTTTTCTGAGTCAAGATCACTTTCTGAGTCAAAATGCAAGCCGAGATCTACCGCCCTTATTTTTATTTTTTTAAACATGACTTAAAAAACGTAAGCCTATGCAACATTAACCAATTAAAAACAGTTCTGTAGCAATGAGGCTTGTGCAGTAGGCTGGACTCATGGTCAGTCTGAGGGGAGGGAGGGAGCAGCAGTCTGAGGGGAGGGAGGGAGCAGCAGTCTGAGGGGAGGGAGGGAGCAGCAGTCTGAGGGGAGGGAGGGAGCAGCAGTCTGAGGGGAGGGAGGGAGCAGCAGTCTAAGGGGAGGGAGGGAGCAGCAGTCTGAGGGGAGGGAGGGAGCAGCAGTCTGAGGGGAGGGAGGGAGCAGCAGTCTGAGGGGAGGGAGGGAGCAGCAGTCTGAGGGGAGGGAGGGAGCAGCAGTCTGAGGGGAGGGAGGGAGCAGCAGTCTGAGGGGAGGGAGGGAGGGAGCAGCAGTCTGAGGGGAGGGAGGGAGCAGCAGTCTGAGGGGAGGGAGGGAGCAGCAGTCTGAGGGGAGGGAGGGAGCAGCAGTGAGGCTGCCTCTCACCCGACTAACCGTCCCTCCGTTCTCCCTCCCTCCACCGTCCCTCCGTTCTCCCTCCCTCCGCTGTCCCTCCGTTCTCCCTCCCTCCACCGTCCCTCCGTTCTCCCTCCCTCCACTGTCCCTCCGTTCTCCCTCCCTCCGCTGTCCCTCCATTCTCCCTCCCTCCGCTGTCCCTCCGTTCTCCCTCCCTCCACTGTCCCTCCGTTCTCCCTCCCTCCGTTCTCCCTCCCTCCGCTGTCCCTCCGTTCTCCCTCCCTCCACTGTCCCTCCGTTCTCCCTCCCTCCGCTGTCCCTCCGTTCTCCCTCCCTCCACTGTCCCTCCGTTCTCCCTCCCTCCGCTGTCCCTCCGTTCTCCCTCCCTCCACCGTCCCTCCGTTCTCCCTCCCTCCACTGTCCCTCCGTTCTCCCTCCCTCCGCTGTCCCTCCGTTCTCCCTCCCTCCGCTGTCCCTCCGTTCTCCCTCCCTCCACCGTCCCTCCGTTCTCCCTCCCTCCACTGTCCCTCCGTTCTCCCTCCCTCCGTTCTCCCTCCCTCCGCTGTCCCTCCGTTCTCCCTCCCTCCACTGTCCCTCCGTTCTCCCTCCCTCCACTGTCCCTCCGTTCTCCCTCCCTCCGCTGTCCCTCCGTTCTCCCTCCCTCCGCTGTCCCTCCGTTCTCCCTCCCTCCGCTGTCCCTCCGTTCTCCCTCCCTCCGCTGTCCCTCCGTTCTCCCTCCCTCCACCGTCCCTCCGTTCTCCCTCCCTCCACTGTCCCTCCGTTCTCCCTCCCTCCGCTGTCCCTCCGTTCTCCCTCCCTCCGCTGTCCCTCCGTTCTCCCTCCCTCCACCGTCCCTCCGTTCTCCCTCCCTCCACTGTCCCTCCGTTCTCCCTCCCTCCGCTGTCCCTCCGTTCTCCCTCCCTCCGCTGTCCCTCTGTTCTCCCTCCCTCCACCGTCCCTCCGTTCTCCCTCCCTCCGCTGTCCCTCCGTTCTCCCTCCCTCCGCTGTCCCTCCGTTCTCCCTCCCTCCACTGTCCCTCCGTTCTCCCTCCCTCCGCTGTCCCTCCGTTCTCCCTCCCTCCACCGTCCCTCCGTTCTCCCTCCCTCCACCGTCCCTCCGTTCTCCCTCCCTCCACTGTCCCTAAGTTCTCCCTCCCTCCGCTGTCCCTCCGTTCTCCCTCCCTCCACCGTCCCTCCGTTCTCCCTCCCTCCACCGTCCCTCCGTTCTCCCTCCCTCCACTGTCCCTAAGTTCTCCCTCCCTCCGTTCTCCCTCCCTCCGCTGTGAAATGGGGACACAGTCTTCCAGCTGATGGTAAAACTGAAGTTGCACTGCATTATCTCTGCCTCATGCACCAATTCATGTTGTTACTCTTATGACCAGAGAAAGTGAAATATTCCTTGATAGTAAACAAGACACAAACCGCTAATAATAACAATGCAAGCTTATCGAAATGTGCATTTTATGACTTATAAAAGTGTTGAACAAAGTGTTGACAGTGCTGAATAACAACTTAAACAGGAACTTACTCGAGGCTTCTTTTTACAGTCTACGGCGTGAGGAAACTGTGCAGACACGGTGATCTGAGCTATCTGATTGGCCAGCGGGCAGGCCTATAGGTGCACTTGATTTGCACTCTGGGCCTCCCGGGTCGGCGGAGTTGTACCTTCAGACACATGAAATTGTTCAAAATGGGAACACTTTTCCTTCCCGGGCGCTAGGGCTGCTGAATCAAGTGCACCTACCGTCAACAAATACAAAAAATAGGAGCGCAAAGCTTTATCGGTGGGGGGGAGGGGGGAGGGGGGGAGGTTAGCGATTAGCTTTAGGCACATGCCAGATTCCTTACACTAACTAACTCACATTTTGCAAAAAGCAAGACACACAAACTATTATTATAATAGAGACAACATGTAGATTTATATTTAGAAGCAACGTGGAAAACAGTAGCCTATCGTTGCTTGGAAGAATCTGTTGAGTGCTGAGAGCGACAGGGGACGGGGCTTCAGCTTCTCTTGTTTGAGCAGTGTAGAAAAGAGTGTTCTGGCAAAATATTGTGTCGCATTGAAAAAAATGTATTGATCTCACTTTAGAGGCCTGCACACAGCACCAAACCAGAATACAGTGTCAAAAAAGGAGACTTTCAGTTTAGATCTCCTTTTCAGTAACGCAACAAATCATGGCAAGATTGTCAGTCAGAAAATCAGGCCTTGTGGTTAGAGGGCTGAGTAACTACCAACCTCTATGTCCTCCCTCTCCCCCTCTCCTCTCCATCCCGCCCAAGGCTTTTAACACAACCTTCACTTCAAGGAACTCTGTCGCTTTTCTAACATATGCTGTAGATTAGTGTGTTATCGTTATCTTAGCACAACACAGACAGGCTCTTTCAGGGGCAGTAATTACCAGTGCTGCCCGGGGGTGACACTAAGGCATGGCAGAGGAAGGAGGCAGTGTGTGTAAATCAGGCTTTTGTTACAAATACAGCTCTACCGCACCTGATTAAACTCATGTTAAAGGGATCGTTCGGGATGCCCTTTAGAGGTAGTTCCGTGAGCCAATGCTAACTAGCATTAGCTGCACCCAAAGACTACCAGTATTTGCACTAAGCTAGTTAGCGTTGGCTCGTGAAACAACCTCTTAACTTCCAAAATCCAGAACTATCCTTTTAACACTTTATTGGACACCCTGTTTATATACTGTAACATATTCAGAAATGTTTTATACATATTACATAATCGTGGTGCAAATTGAAGGCCATGATTAGTTTATTATTTAGGCCTAATCTGGTGTATTTTTGCTTGTCTGGAACAAAACCCTGCCCGCACTGCAGCCCTTCAGGCTTGGAGAGGCCCATCCCTTACGAGTCATTACTTTTCTATTATTTCTCTGTTTCTCTCTGCGTTGCTGGGAACGACCCGTCAGTAAGCATTCCACTGTTAGTCCACACCTGTTGTTTACAAATCATGTGACTAATAAACATTGATTTGAAGATGCCTTCTCTAACCATGTATAAGACTAGTTTACTCGACTCTGAATACTAACCCTAACCATTAGAGGGCTAATGTTCTCATCTGACCCTAGATCAGTGGTCGGGGTCTTCTACTACCAACTCTGTGGCTACATCCCAAAACGGCACCCTATTATTTTACCAGGGCCATAGTACTGCACTACATAGGGAATAGGGTGCCATTTGGGATGCATCCTGTGACTGTGACACTCACTCAAAGGTCCAGTTGTAATCGTGTGACACACGTTCCACCAGGTCCACCTTAGCCCCCGGGACACTGCAGATGGGCCGGTTCCAACTGTCACGGATCCGCATGTATAAGTTCCTGGTGTAAAAGTTCTCAAAGTCCTGGTAAAGTGGGACAAAGTCCTAGAGGGATAGAGAGAGAGGGAAAGAGGTAGAGGGAGAGAGGGAGAGAGGGAAAGAGGGAGAGAGGGAGAGAGGGAAAGAGGGAGAGAGGGAGGGAGAGGGAGAGGGAGAGAGGGAGGGAGAGAGGGAGGAAGAGGGAGAGAGGGAGAGAGGGAGGAAGAGGGAGAGAGGGAGAGAGCGAGAGAGGGAGAGGGAGAGAGGAAGAGAGGGGGAGAAAGGGAGAGGGGGAGAAAGGGAGAGAGGGAGAGGGAGAGGGGGAGAAAGGGAGAGATGGAGAGGGAGAGGGGGGAGGGAGAGGGGGAGAAAGGGAGAAAGGGAGAGAGGGAGAGGGGAAGAGAGGGAGAGGGAGAGAGGGAGAGAGGGAGAGGGGGAGAGAGGGAGAGAGGGAGAGGGAAAGAGGGAGATTAAAATTAGTAATATTCCCATTTCCTGGTTTCGACCACTCACATATTGCTCCATGTTATTATGTAACATGTTAAGGGAGCGTTTACCTCAGCATCACGTCAGGCATGTTCAGTACTATGGCCCATTCATCCATTACTACACTAAGCATACAAAGAACAGTCTAACATGTACATGTTAGAGTCTAATCTCTCCATATTTGCAGAGGTTAGCTTTAGTTTACACATGACTGAAAAAAGCCCCACAGGCATTCAGCTTATTTCCTTGAAAGCGTTTTCACTTCCTTCAAACCCGATGGTGAAGTGAGTCTGTGAGGCAGCGAGAGTAGGATATCCTTCAGGCGATACAGTTTCCTCCTCTAGAGGTGACCCAGTGCCAAAACAATGTCCTGAAAACTGTTGTTTTACTCGCAGTGTGTGAGTGAAGGTCTGTGTAGTCCAGGAGAACACAACTACCTTCTCCATACTACTGTATGTCACAATGATTTACTGTTGTGTTACACCGAATGACCTGTGGTTTTGACTGGCTAAGGCTTTCCTTCCTTTTTCACAAACATTCCATTGAGTGTTTTTTTTTTTTTATATATATAGAACAAAATGTTGTTGTTTTTATCCTACTGGAAATTGGACTACAGAGCCAGAATAAATGGGTGTATGTGTTATTGTGAATGCTTCCGAAAGTACAATTCCAATGAGGCAGGTAACCTCATTTTAATACCTAAAAAGTGGTCTAAAGTAAAATTTTACAACTAAGTCGAACAAATAAACAAAATACCACTTTTGAAATATGAAATCATCTGACTACTTAGATTTTTGGGGTGAACTTTCTTTTCGGGGGAATCATAAATGATGATGTTGATGAAAATGATAGTGATGAGAATGAAGAAGGTTTTTCAGACAGACTGGTGAGGTGGCTATATAGTCCTACCCTCTGCTCCTCCCTCTCGCAAGCGATGTGACACTTCTCGATCTTCCAGTTCCGGAGGAAGTCTCGGAGGTAACCGAAGATGGTGAGGATGCCATAGCCAAAGTAGGTGAGTACCGCCACCGGCATGGGAGTCTCCTCAAACGACTCGTTGAAGTGGCAGCTGCCCAGGCCCAGGCCCAGGCCCAGGCCGCTGCTGCCATTATACGATGTGTGCTGCACCTGGGGGGGCGGAGGAATTGTCAATTCAATTCAATAAACTTTATTAATCCCTGAGGGGTTTATCTGACTTTGTATTACTGCACAGTTGAGGAAGAGCAAGTATGCATTTCACTGTACCGTTTACACCTGCTGTATCCTGTACACGTGACAAATTAACTTGGATTTGATTTGATTGATTTGATGTCAACATAAACAGATATACATACATACATACAGTGAGGGAAAAAAGTATTTGATCCCCTGCTGATTTTGTACGTTTGCCCACAGACAAAGACATGATCAGTCTATAATTTTAATGGTAGGTTTATTTGAACAGAGAGAGACAGAATAACAACAAGAAAATCCAGAAAAACACATGTCAAAAATGTTATAAATTGATTTGCATTTTAATGAGGGAAATAAGTATTTGACCCCTCTGCAAAACATGACTTAGTACTTGGTGGCAAAACCCTTGTTGGCCATCACAGAGGTCAGACTTTTCTTGTAGTTGGCCACCAGGTTTGCACACATCTCAGGAGGGATTTTGTCCCACTCCTCTTTGCAGATCTTCTCCAAGTCATTAAGGTTTCGAGGCTGACGTTTGGCAACTCGAACCTTCAGCTCCCTCCACAGATTTTCTATGGGATTAAGGTCTGGAGACTGGCTAGGCCACTCCAGGACCTTAATGTGCATCTTCTTGAGCCACTCCTTTGTTGCATTGGCCGTGTGTTTTGGGTCATTGTCATGCTGGAATACCCATCCACGACCTATTTTCAATGCCCTGGCTGAGGGGAGGTTCTCACCCAAGATTTGA
This sequence comes from Coregonus lavaretus, assembly GCF_964263955.1. Classification (NCBI taxonomy): domain Eukaryota; kingdom Metazoa; phylum Chordata; class Actinopteri; order Salmoniformes; family Salmonidae; genus Coregonus; species Coregonus lavaretus. Next base: position 34,969 of record NW_028167149.1, on the reverse strand, counting down.
CGGTACATGGCCCCGTCCATCGTCCCTTTGATGCGGTGAAGTTGTCCTGTCCCCTTTAGCAGAAAAACACCCCCAAAGCATAATGTTTCCACCTCCATGTTTGACGGTGGGGATGGTGTTCTTGGGGTCATAGGCTATCATTCCTCCTCCTCCAAACACGGCGAGTTGAGTTGATGCCAAAGAGGTAGATACCTACAGTAGGGATAAAGTGACTAGGCAACAGGATAGATAATAGACATTAGCAGGAGCGTATGTGTTGAGTGAAAAAGTGTGTGTATGTCATGCCCTGACCTATAGAACTCGTTTGTTGAGTCAAGGTGTGGCTATCTATGTTATATATTCTATGTTTAGGTTCTAGTTAGTCTATTTCTACGTCTGGCCGGGTGTGATTCCCAATCAGAGGCAGCTGTCGCTCATTGTCTCTGATTGGGGATCATACTTAGGTAGCCCGTTGTCTCTGATTGGGGATCATACTTAGGTAGCCCATTGCCTGCTGTGTATTGTGGGATCTTGTTCCGTTTAGGCTTGTGTGTGTATAGCCGGAGGACTTCACGTTACGTTGTTTCTTGTTTTGTTGTATGTTTATTTAGTTAATAAACATGTACGCTTTTCACGCTGCACCTTGGTCCGACCCGTCTCTCAACGATCGTGACTGTGTGTGTGTGTGTGTGTGTGTGTGTAACCAATGCAATGCTCTACCCATAGAAATCATATTTATTTTTTATTTATTTTATTGCTTTATTTATAGATACTATTTATATGGTTCTACCAATAGGGCAAGACGTTGATTTACACTGCCAGTCAAACGTTTTAAAACACCTCCTCATTCAAGGGTTTTTCTATATTTTTACTATTTTCTACATTGTAGAAGTGAAGACATCAAAACTATGAAATAGTGTGCAAAGCTGTCATCAAGGCAAAGGGTGGCTATTTGAAGAATCTCAAATATAAAATACATTTTGATTTGTTTAACACTTTTGTGGTTACTACATGATTCCATATGTGTTATTTCATAGTTTTGATGTCTTCACCATTATTCTACAATGTAGAAAATAGTAAAAAATAAAGGGAACTGAATGACGTGATCGGAATACTTGTCTTGCAGCGTGCTAAATATGTTCACACATACACAGAGGCCTATTCCATAACATCACAGAGCAGAATCTTAGTTCAATAGTGGTGACTAGCCTATGTGGTCAGTGAATGTTACTACAGTGTTAGTACTGTGTGAAAAGGATGTCAAGTATTCAAAAATACCTACAGAGGAATACTATAGGCTAGCTATGTTTTTACTCCATATGTCAAGCACTGTTGCTCTGGCTATTAGATTTATGAGTCAAATAAAGATAGGGGAGGCTCCAGGATAGAGCATGTGAATCTGAGCACTCTCCTAGCAGATACCACACTCCAAGCCAACACACTTAAATCAAACAACGAAATGCTGTCAATGATCTACCACCTGCATTCTGCTATGCTCCTTTTTTTTAATAAACAAAAACCAGCATTGACTATACAACCGTCTACATCCGAACATGACTAGGTCTAACTATTAAGGCCGGTTTCCCAGACACAGATTAAGCCAAGGTCCTGAACTAAAAGCTATTTCATTTGAGATTCCCCATTATCGCACACTTTTTAGTTCAGGACTAGGCTGAAACTGAGTGTGGGAAACCGGCCCTTAAAGACAGCACTAGTCTGCCTTTAGGCTATCCATCTCTTGTCTGGTCAGTAGGCCTAGGCTAATTAAATATGTGAGAGAGATGTGGACACTACACACAGTGCAATACTTCTGAAAGTATTCATAACCCTTGACTTATTCCACATTTTGTTGTGTTAGACTGAATTCAAAATGGATTAACGAGATTTTATTTTACCCATTTACACACAATACCCCATAATAACAAAGTGAAAACAATTTTTTTTTTTTGAAATTGTTGAAAATTTAATGAATATTAAATATAGAAATATCTCATTAAGTATTCACACCCCTGAGTCACTACTCTGTAGACGTACCTTTGGCAGAGATTACAGCTGTGAGTCTTTCTGGGTAAGTCTCGAAGAGCTTTGCACACCAGGATTGTGCACTATTTGCACATTATTATTTTTAAAATTCTTCAAGTTGGTTGTTGATCATTGCTAGACAGCAGTTTAAGTCTTGCCATAGATTTTCAAGCCAATTTATGTCAAAACGGTAACTAGGCCACTCGGGAACATTCAACGTTGTCTTGGTAAGCAACTCTAGTGTACATTTGACCTTGTGTTTTAGGTTAATGTCCTGCTGAAAGGTGAACTTGTCTCTCAGTGTCTGTTGGAAAGCAGACTGAACCAGGTCTTCCTCTAGGATTTTGCCTGTGCTTAGCTCTATTCCGTGGCCATTGAGTCTTTCCCGTGAAACATCAAGCCAGTAGCTCAAAGCAATACTCACTGCTGTGTAACCACATGTGACTAGTCATGCCCCTCTCTCACATACCTCAGAGGCTAGAGATGGTGACTTCCCCCTGCACTACAATCAGCTTGGAGTCAATTACCAGACCATGCATTCTCCTCCCTCCCTCTGCCTTATGAAATGCCTGGGAAAGGCAGAGAGGACTAGCTAGTAAAACTACAGCAAAGAGGCATATCAACACTTACAGCAAATCATTGATTCATAGCCTGTATCCAAGACCTGTTTGTGCTAAACTGACCTGGGATTCAGGGATTAACTTCCAATGCAATGCTCAACCCATAGAAATAGAATCTATAAATAAATTAAACAAATAGATGATATTTCTATGGCTCTACCTATAGGACCACAGTCGGTTGAGCATGGCGCTTGCAACGCCAAAGGACGGAGGTTCGATTCCCACTGGGGCCACCCAAATGTATGCACGCATGACTGTAAATCGCTTTGGATAACAGCGTCTGCCAAATGGCATATTATTATTATTATTATTATTAGTATTATTATTATTAGTATTATTATTATTAGTAGTAGTATTATTAGTAGTATTATTAGTAGTATTATTAGTATTATTAGTATTATTAGTATTATTATTATGTCATAACCTAGTTGGCAAGACAGCACTACATGGATCAGGGTTTAACTTCCAATGCAATGCTCTACCCATAGAAATAATATTTATTTTGTATTTATAGATTATATTTCTATGGTTCTACCAATAGGGAAAGACGTTGATATGCTTCTTAATTTTCATTGAGAGCCCTCTTAGGATATATAATTGTTGTTGACTCAAAGAGATGTTAACGAATTCGCAACACACTAATTAAAATTAAGTATGGATCCAGGCAGGGGTATAAAATTAATTAGCCTAACAGTGCTGGGAAGTCGGGGAGTACAGGTGTATTTCCAAGTGTACACACAGACACACACACCATTTTCAGACTTGTTTCTTTAAAGATTATGCAGCTTTCATTGTCTCTACTACAAAAAGAGAAACACAGGAAAATATTTTACCTTTCCAAACTAAGACCCAGTTAAGGATATTTCTCACTAACTGACTTCTCGACACTGCTGTTTGACTGCCACAGGCACACACTCAACATTTTCTAGAAAACACTGATGACATCAGTGATTACTAAAATTATTGTCGACATTGTAGCTAGCTAGCTAGTATGTTGCATATTGTTTGTATAAGATAAAAGCCTAGAAAAGCAACAAGCTGTCTTCTGCAGATATTATTAGCTAACACTCGTGGGATGTAACGTTACATAACGCTAGAAACATTATTACAAAGAATAGCTAGCTAACCAACTCTACAGTAACTTTACCTAGACAACGTTTTTGCAAAGTGGCCAACAACTGTCAAATGTCTAACATCTTGCTGAGCTAGCAGACTGTTGAGCAAATTCAAATCGATGTCAGTAAAGCTAACCATAAAAATAGGTTAGCTACAGTTTAAAAACATATCAAGTTAAATACACATAGCTAACAATATTGATTTGCAGCTTGGTGTTTTGCGCCTCGCCACTTCCCCACCATCCATCCATCCCTACTGTGCGCTAGGTCTTACCTTGTCCTCGGGATAGCAGTACTTCGGCTGCTGATGATGGTAATAATGATGATGATTTTTTACGAAGCCGTTTCTTCCCGGTTTAAGGCCGTTCTTCGCTCGGTGAAAAACTTCTCCATTCGCCGGCTTGTTCGCGGAGCTTTCGGTCATGCTTGCCTTAGACTGCGGACCCTACAGTAACTTGCATGTAGCTACCTAGCACAGAATTGGGAACTCGGGTATGGTTTTGTGCCAGTCTGGGTTAAGCGTTAGCAAAACCCACCCAAAAACCCACAACGAGGAACCATGGGTGCGTTCAGAACGACGGAACGTTTGATTAAACGGAAGCCTAGTCCTGAAGTTACTGTACTGAGCGACTTCTGCGATTTCACATGGATATTACCATATTGATCAGGAACACACCTCGCCACATCCACCAAACCGGAGGAAACGTACCTCAAAGGATGTTGAAAAACACTGTGCACCGTTTTAGGGAAACGTGTCGATCAGTGCAAACCGTCACGCAACGTAGCAAACTTTGTGGCGAAATGAATTCTGCCCTGAAATTCCAGCAGCTGCAATACCGGAAATAAACGCCCCTAGCAACCAGCAACAGCCTATGATATTGCTACATTCAGGGGTGGGTGCATTTTAGGAGCCTTCAGATTCGAAAAAGGGAGTGGTCCTCAGTAGTGGAAATTACCTGTGGGAACCTCTGCTGTTTGGACTCTGTCATACAGTACATGCTTTTAGTTTTTGTTGTCCTAGGCTACCTGGCTAAAATGTTTGCTTGCTAGCCTAACTTCCTTTCTGGGCAACGTTATCTAGTTAACGTTAGCCTACTACATCTAGCTACATGTTGAACTTCCATCCTCTCAGGCCAGGGGCACAATCTATGAATTTATGGTTGGATCAGAATCACCGTTATAATCATTGGCCAGTATGGAGAATTAAGTAAAACCAGAAGTCCAAATCCCTATCTCCATCCATGGCTAATTTAGGAAAGGGCTGATTTTAGCTAGCTAGCTAGCCACCAGAGGACAACAACACAACGAGATGCATCATTTTCACGTTTTTTCTGTCATGTTTGGCATCTGATGTGATGTGATTGGTGTGAAGTGTCGTAGTAAATATATAATGTTATAGCTTGGTCTGACTAAAATCTTGTGCATGACCCATCTTGTGTTGGGCCTTTGTATTTAATACAATGCACAAAAGACTTCTATCTTGTCAGCCTTATCAGCAGGTGGCTAAGGACAACACCCACGCCATAGGTCTCTCAGTTCTTCCAACTCACGAGTTCTTGCTCTGAGGACACACACACACACACCCCCACACACACACACACATACACACACACACACACACACACACATACACACACATACACACACACACACACACACACACACACACACACATACACACACTCACACACACACACACATACACACACACACACACACACACACACACATCATCATTGTTAAACACACACACGCACACACACACACACACACATCATCATTGTTAAACACACACACGCACACACACACACAAAAATCCCCTTCTCTTAGGCTGAACATCTGAAGACAGAGAACCCGACTCAGAGCCAATGCAACAGTGACACTAGCCTGGAGGTGACCTCGCCCAACTCATCAGGACCAATCAGAAGATCAGAACTACTAGAATCAACCTACTTCATTTTATTGTATAAAATGTCAGCACACAATGTTTAGGGGGCTCTCTCAGATATCTCCCTACGAGATTGACGAACGGGTCCGTGCACGCTATTCCAGATATCTTTACCTCTGAATAAACTGCCTTATATTATACAATTATCCACCTTGTCCAAAAGTCTCTACTTGGTCTCCGTTCTCCAGTAAACTTGTTTTATCAACAGAAGCAAAATCCAAACTGGTTTCCCTTCACACTTTTTTTGGTGCACCAGGACCATTCACAGCTGAGCTCGCTCAGTTTAGCTGAATGCTAATTGGCTATTATTTTAGATATTTAAATCAATGGTGTCATGTCTTCTCCCGTTGCTCCCCTCCGGCGCTCTGATTCGTCGGTCTACTGAGCCACGGGTCTGAGTGCACCACCTCGGCAAACACAGGAATGGAAACCCAACGCACCCTAATCACCTCCAGCGCACCTGCACCTCATCTCATCACCACCACTATATAGCCCTGGACTGTTCATTCATTGTTGTGTGTAATTGTTAGCTTCGTGTCGTTTACTCGCTCTTTGTTATTCTCTTTCTCATTGTTAAGTAAACCTTTACCTTGTTAATTCCTGCGTCTGCGTCCTGCCTCTTCGTATACTCAGTACTCGTCACAAACGGAGGCCAAATGCTAGCTGGCTTCTCTTGCATTCAATGCTACAGGCGGCAACAATGTCATACTCTTTTTGTCCAGACAGCATCATATAGATGGGCTGCACATACTGAGACAGAGGGGCACTGTTTTGTTCGGTCGCTCGGAAACTTTCTCTGGTGAGATACATTCAGCCTCTTGTGAATTGAAGGACATTTATGAAACACAGAGAGACTAAATACTTTTCCCCCCCTTGGTAAATGTTTTGGGGAAGCCTGGCTTCCCTTGGCATCCATGAATACACGCCACTGACACACACACACACACATGCATATTTACTCTTGGGGATGCTCTGAAATGGTGGGCAGAACCAAGGTTAACATTGTGCTGATGAGGATTACGGTGTCAATATTTCTTTATGCTCATGGGTTATTTCAAACCCCAGGCTAACGATCTTCAGTCACATCACACCTCAGCATTCAGGCAGGGTAATGATTTTCAGCCATTTAAAAAACAATCCCCATTATCTCCCTTCTCCCTTTCTTAGCAAAGAAGCTCAGATTTTAATTAAATAAATTATTTGTAAAAACACAAAGAGAAAAAAATCTAAATCTTCTAATTTTTTTTCTCTCCATCTTCTCCTATCTTTCATTCTTCATCTCCTTTCTTCCACTGTTACCGTGCTCTGTGGGTATACAGTGCCTTCAGAAAGTATTCACACCCCTTGACTTTTTACATATTTTGTGTTGTGTTACAGCCTGAATTTAACATTGATTAAATGTCGATTTTGTGTCACTGGCCTACACAGAATACCCCATAATGTCAAAGTGGAATTATGTTTTTAGACATTTGTACAAATTAATAAATGAAAAGCTGAAATGTCTTTAGTCAATAAGTATTCAACCCCTTTGTTATGGCAAGCCTGAATAAGTTCAGGAGTAAACATTTGCTTAACAAGTCACATAATAAGTTGCACTCTGTGTGTAATTATAGTGTTTAACATGAGTTTTGAATGACTACCTCATCTCTCTACCCCACACACAATTATCTGTAAGGTCACAGATTCAACCACAAAGACCAGAGACATTTTCCAATGCCTCACAAAGAAGGGCACTTATTGGTAGATGGTTAACAATTAAAAAAAAGCAGACAATGAATATCCCTTTACGCATGGTGAAGTTATTAATTACATTTTGGATGGTGTATCAATACATCCAGTCACTACAAAGATATAGGCGTCCTTCCTCAGCTGCCGGAGAGGAAGGAAACTGCTCATGGATTTCACCATGAGGCCAATGGTGACTTTAAAACAGTTACAGAGTTTAATGGCTGTGATAGGAGAAAACTGAGGATGGATCAACAACATTGTAGTTACTCCACAATACTAACCTAAATGACAGAGTGAAGAGAAGGAAGCTTGTACAGATTATAATATTCCAAAACATGCATCCTGTTTACAATACTCCACTAAAGTAAAACTGCCAAAAATTTGGCAAAGATATTAACTTTATGTCCTGAACACAAAGTTTTATGTTTGGGGCAAATCCAACACAACACATCACTTAGCACCACTATTCATATTTTCAAGCATGGTGGTGGCTGCATCATGTTATGGGTATGCTTGTCATCGGCAAGGACTAGGGAGTTTTTTTTTTATGATAAAGAGAAATGGAATAGAGCTAAGGACAGGCAAAATTCTAGAAGAAACCCTGGTTCAGTCTGCTTTCCAACAGACAGTGGGAGACAAATTCACCTTTCAGCAGGACAATAACCTAAAACTTAAGGCCAAATACACACTGGAGTTGCTTACCAAGACGACATCGAATGTTCCTGAGTGGCCTAGGTATAGTTTTGACTTAAATCACCTTGAAAATATGTGGTAATACTTGAAAAACAACTTGACAGAGCTTGAAAAATATTGTACAATCCAGGTGTGGAAAGCTGTTAGAGACTTACCCAGAAAGACTGAGCTGTAATCGCTGCCAAAGGTGATTCTAACATGTATTGACTCAGGGGTGTGAATACACACACAGTATTTCTGTATTTCATTTTCAATACATTTGCAAACATTTCTAAAAACATGTTTTCACTTAGTCATTTTGGGGTATTGTGTGTGGATGGGTAAGAAAAATATATATTTAATCCATTTGGAATTCACAAAACAAACAAAACAAAATGTGGATTAAGTCAAGTGGTATGAATTATTTCTGAAGGCACTGTATATAACAGATTGGGCGGAATGTCAGTCAAGGAGATTGGTGTCAGGGCCGATAAGGGGGCAAAGTGATCGAAGTCTAATATCTCGCCAACTCATTATCTCGCTGTTGCCCGCCATGCGTCTGGAAGAGGCCGATAAGAGGCTTGGAGCTGATGGGAATAAAACAGGTTTTGGGGAGAGAGAGGGAGAGGAGGGGGGAGAGAGAGAGAGAGGAGGGAGGAAGGGAACAAAGCAGTTTCTCGCTCCTTCCAAATCAAATCAAATCACATTTTATTTGTTACATACACGTGTTTAGCAGATGTTATTGCGGGTGTAGCGAAATGCTTGTGCTTCTAGCTCCGACAGTGCAGTAATATCTAACAAGTAATATCAAACAATTTCACAACATATACCCAATACACACAAATCTAAGTAAGGAATGGAATTTAAGAATACAGTTGAAGTCGGAAGTTTACATACACTTAGGTTGGAGTCATTACAACTAGTTTTTCAACCACTCCACAAATTTATTGTTAACAAACTAGTTTTGGCATGTCGGTTAGGACATCTACTTTGTGCATGACACAAGTAATTTTTCCAACAATTGTTTACAGACAGATTATTTCACTTATAATTCACTGTATCACAATTCCAGTGGGTCAGAAGTTTACATACACTAAGTTGACTGTGCCTTTAAACAGCTTGGAAAATTCCAGAAAATTATGGCATGGTTTTAGAAGCTTCTGATTGGCTAATTTACATAATTTGAGTCAGTTGGAGGTGTACCTGTGGATGTATTTCAAGATCTACCTTCAAACCCAGTGCCTCTTTGCTTGACATCATGGGAAAATCAAAAGAAATCAGCCAAGACCTCAGAAAAAAAATTGTAGACCTCCACAAGTCTGGTTCATCCTTGGGAGCAATTTCCAAATGCCTGAAGGTACCACGTTCATCTGTACAAACAATAGTACGCAAGTATAAACACCATGGGACCACACAGCCGTCATACCGCTCAGGAAGGAGATGCGTTCTGTCTCCTAGAGATGAACATACTTTGGTGCGAAAAGTGCAAATCAATCCCAGAACAACAGCAAAGGACCTTGTGAAGATGCCCACAGTAAAACGAGTCATATATCGACATAACCTGAAAGGCCGCTCAGCAAGGAAGAAGCCACTGCTCCAAAACCGCCATAAAAAAGCCAGACTACGGTTTGCAACTGCACATGGGGACAAAGATCTTACTTTTTGGAGAAATGTCCTCTGGTCTGATGAAACAAAAATAGAACTGTTTGGCCATAATGACCATTGTTATGTTTGGAGGAAAAAGGGGGCCGCTTGCAAGCCGAACAACACCATCCCAACCGTGAAGGACGGAGAAGTAACACAGTATTAGTCGGCTAAGGGACAGAGAGAGATGGCAGTCATTTTCTGTCTCACATTTCGCCACGGTGTCGACGGCTGCTGTGATAATTTACCATGTGTGAACGAACACCAGCAAGCTACCCGTGGTCAGTCTGAGTGGTTAATCACCCCAGTTAGCGATTCGGTGGCGCTGTAACAGCTCAATAACTGATGCCTCAGCCTCTCCCCATCAAACCTCTTAACCCCACACCTACACTGGCTGGTTAGTGCTTGAAGTGCATCCTCACACTCATGCTGTGAGGGAAGGAGATGGTACGTGTTGGGCTTTCTTATGCCTGGGGATTTATTGGCATCTGAAATGATCAACCAAGGACTCGGAGTTGACCCAGCCACTAAGTAGCCTTGGCACTCATTGTCAGATGTCACTTTTTTTAGTTTCCATTACAGCACACATGACTTACAGATGTGTGTGAAGAGAGAGAGAGAGAGAGAGAGAGAGAGAGAGAGAGAGAGAGAGAGAGAGAGAGAGAGAGAGAGAGAGAGAGAGAGAGAGAGAGAGAGAGAGAGAGAGAGAGAGAGAGAGAGAGAGAGAGAGAGAGAGAGAGAGAGAGAGACAAGAAGAAGAACCCTGCAGTAGTTCTGTAGGTTAACAGGTTAATTAGGTGATAATTCAAATCAAATCAAATCAAATTTTATTGGTCACATGCGCCGAATACAACAGGTGCAGACATTACAGTGAAATGCTTACTTACAGCCCTTAACCAACAGTGCATTTATTTTAAACAAAAAAGTAAGAATAAAACAACAACAAAAAAGTGTTGAGAAAAAAAGAGCAGAAGTAAAAAATAAAGTGACAGTAGGGAGGCTATATATACAATAGAATAAAGTGACAGTAGGGAGGCTATATATACAGGGGGGTACCGTTGCATAGTCAATGTGCGGGGGCACCGGCTAGTTGAGGTAGTTGAGGTAATATGTACATGTGGGTAGAGTTAAAGTGACTATGCATAAATACTTAACAGAGTAGCAGCAGCGTAAAAAGGATGGGGTGGGGGGGCAGTGCAAATAGTCCGGGTAGCCATGATTAGCTGTTCAGGAGTCTTATGGCTTGGGGGTAGAAGCTGTTGAGAAGTCTTTTGGACCTAGACTTGGCACTCCGGTACCGCTTGCCGTGCGGTAGCAGAGAGAACAGTCTATGACTAGGGTGACTGGAGTCTTTGACAATTTTGAGGGCCTTCCTCTGACACCGCCTGGTATAGAGGTCCTGGATGGCAGGGAGCTTTGCCCCAGTGATGTACTGGGCCGTACGCACTACCCTCTGTAGTGCCTTGCGGTCAGAGGCCAAGCAGTTGCCATACCAGGCGGTGATGCAACCAGTCAGGATGCTCTCGATGGTGCAGCTGTAGAATTTTTTGAGGATCTGAGGACCCATGCCAAATCTTTTTAGTCTCCTGAGGGGGAATAGGCTTTGTCGTGCCCTCTTCACGACTGTCTTGGTGTGTTTGGACCATGATAGTTCGTTGGTGATGTGGACACCAAGGAACTTGAAGCTCTCAACCTGTTCCACTACAGCCCCGTCGATGAGAATGGGGGCGTGCTCAGTCCTCTTTTTTTTCCTGTAGTCCACAATCATCTCCTTTGTCTTGGTCACGTTGAGGGAGAGGTTGTTGTCCTGGCACCACACGGCCAGATCTCTGACCTCCTCCCTATAGGCTGTCTCATCGTTGTCGGTGATCAGGCCTACCACTGTTGTGTCGTCGGCAAACTTAATGATGGTGTTGGAGTCGTGCCTGGCCATGCAGTCATGGGTGAACAGAGAGTACAGGAGGGGACTGAGCACGCACCCCTGAGGGGCCCCCGTGTTGAGGATCAGTGTGGCAGATGTGTTGTTACCTACCCTTACCACCTGGGGGCGGCCCGTCAGGAAGTCCAGGATCCAGTTGCAGAGGGAGGTGTTTATTCCCAGGATCCTTAGCTTAGTGATGAGCTTTGAGGGCACTATGGTGTTGAATGCTGAGCTGTAGTCAATGAATAGCATTCTCACGTAGGTGTTCCTCTTGTCCAGGTGGGAAAGGGCAGTGTGGAGTGCGATAGAGATTGCATCATCTGTGGATCTGTTGGGGCGGTATGCAAATTGGAGTGGGTCTAGGGTTTCTGGGATTATGCTGTTGATGTGAGCCATGACCAGTCTTTCAAAGCACTTCATGGCTACAGACGTCAGTGCCACGGGTCGGTAGTCATTTAGGCAGGTTATCTTAGCGTTCTTGGGCACGGGGACTATGGTGGTCTGCTTGAAACATGTTGGTATTACAGACTCAGTCAGGGACATGTTGAAAATGTCAGTGAAGACACTTGCCAGTTGGTCAGCACATGCTCGGAGTACACGTCCTGGTAATCCGTCTGGCCCTGCGGCCTTGTGAATGTTGACCTGCTTAAAAGTCTTACTCACATCGGCTACGGAGAGCGTGATCACATAGTCGTCCGGAACAGCTGGTGCTCTCATGCATGCTTCAGTGTTGCTTGCCTCGAAGCGAGCATAGAAGTGGTTTAGCTCGTCTGGTAGGCTTGTGTCACTGGGCAGCTCGCGGCTGTGCTTCCCTTTGTAGTCTGTAATAGTTTTCAAGCCCTGCCACATCCGACGAGCGTCAGAGCCAGTGTAGTATGATTCAATCTTAGACCTGTATTGACTCTTTGCCTGTTTGATGGTTCGTCGGAGGTCATAGCGGGATTTCTTATAAGCGTCCGGGTTAGAGTCCCGTTCCTTGAAAGCGGCAGCTCTACCCTTTAGCTCAGTGCGGATGTTTCCTGTAATCCATGGCTTCTGGTTGGGGTATGTACGTACGGTCACTGTGGGGACGACATCATCGATGCACTTATTGATGAAGCCAGTGACTGATGTGGTGTACTCCTCAATGCTGTCTGAAGAATCCCGGAACATGTTCCAGTCTGTGCTAGCAAAACAGTCCTGTAGCTTAGCATCTGCGTCATCTGACCCCTTTTTTATTAGCCGAATCACTGGTGCTTCCCTCGAAGCCGGTGTTTGGAGGATACAGTGGGGGAAAAAAGTATTTAGTCAGCCACCAATTGTGCAAGTTCTCCCACTTAAAAAGATGAGAGAGGCCTGTAATTTTCATCATAGGTACACGTCAACTATGACAGACAGAATGAGAAAAAAAATCCTGAAAATCACATTGTAGGAATTTTAATGAATTTATTTGCAAATTATGGTGGAAAATAAGTATTTGGTCATTAACAAAAGTTTCTCAATACTTTGTTATATACCCTTTGTTGGCAATGACACAGGTCAAACGTTTTCTGTAAGTCTTCACAAGGTTTTCACACACTGTTGCTGGTATTTTGGTGGACAACACAGACTTTCAACTCCCTCCAAAGATTTTCTATGGGGTTGAGATCTGGAGACTGGCTAGGCCACTCCAGGACCTTGAAATGCTTCTTACGAAGCCACTCCTTCGTTGCCCGGGCGGTGTGTTTGGGATCATTGTCATGCTGAAAGACCCAACCACGTTTCATCTTCAATGCCCTTGCTGATGGAAGGAGGTTTTCACTCAAAATCTCACGATACATGGCCCCATTCATTCTTTCCTTTACACGGATCAGTCGTCCTGGTCCCTTTGCAGAAAAACAGCCCCAAAGCATGATGTTTCCACCCCCATGCTTCACAGTAGGTATGGTGTTCTTTGGATGCAACTCAGCATTCTTTGTCCTCCAAACATGACAAGTTTTTACCAAAAAGTTATATTTTGGTTTCATCTGACCATATGACATTCTCCCAATCCTCTTCTGGATCATCCAAATGCACTCTAGCAAACTTCAGACGGGCCTGGACATGTACTGGCTTAAGCAGGGGGACACGTCGGGCACTGCAGGATTTGAGTCCCTGGCAGCGTAGTGTGTGTTACTGATGGTAGGCTTTGTTACTTTGGTCCCAGCTCTCTGCAGGTCATTCACTAGGTCCCCCCGTGTGGTTCTGGGATTTTTGCTCACCGTTCTTGTGATCATTTTGACCCCACGGGGTGAGATCTTGCGTGGAGCCCCAGATCGAGGGAGATTATCAGTGGTCCTGTATGTCTTCCATTTCCTAATAATTGCTCCCACAGTTGATTTCTTCAAACCAAGCTGCTTACCTATTGCAGATTCAATCTTCCCAGCCTGGTGCAGGTCTACAATTTTGTTTCTGGTGTCCTTTGACAGCTCTTTGGTCTTGGCCATAGTGGAGTTTGGAGTGTGACTGTTTGAGGTTGTGGACAGTTGTCTTTTATACTGATAACAAGTTCAAACAGGTGCCATTAATACAGGTAACGAGTTGAGGACAGAGGAACCTCTTAAAGAAGAAGTTACAGGTCTGTGAGAGCCAGAAATCTTGCTTGTTTGTAGGTGACCAAATACTTATTTTCCACCATAATTTGCAAATAAATTCATAAAAAATCCTACAATGTGATTTTCTGGAAAGAAATTCTCAATTTGTCTGTCATAGTTGACGTGTACCTATGATGAAAATTACAGGCCTCTCTCATCTTTTTAAGTGGGAGAACTTGCACAATTGGTGGCTGACTAAATACTTTTCCCCCCACTGTCTATTGGCGCGGATATTGTTAGGCCCGAGACGAAGCCAATATATCCTCCAAACACCGGCTTCGAGGGCATTATCACTTTTATACAACGGGTTACCAACATATTCAAAAAATGATTGACATATTTTCATTAAAAACTTTAATTTTGATACTATTTCATCCTTCCACAAGATATAGTCCCAACACAAATCTAGGGTTGCTACCCAAGCCGGCTGGTCGTTCGTTCAATCGGTTCGCTTGCTAGAGACAGGACCCAGTCGTTCAGTCTTTTTGTTCAGTTTTTCGTTCTAAATGTTCCATTGCCTTACTGGCTGGCAACGTTCTTATCCCTTGCTTGCTAGCTAGCCAACTACGGCTAAGTTATAGTCATGTCAAAAAAAAAGTAGCTACATTTGCATTTGTTTAAGCTGTTTTCTAGATACATTTATTTGGTTACATCCATAACAATGAGCTAATGAGGAGCGATTTCACCCGGCATAGAACATGTGCTCACTCGTCAGGACACTGTTGTTTAGAGGAGCTAACACAATCACTTCAAACTGAAGCTGGAAAGACTGCAAACTAGCTGCACTTCGTTTCATTTTACCTTTTTATTTATTTTTATATATTTTACATTTTAGTCATTTAGCAGACGCTCTTATCCAGAACAACTTACAGTTAATGAATGCATACATTTTCATACTGGCCCCCCGTGGGAAACAAACCCACAACCCTGGCGTTGCAAGCGCCATGCTCTACCAACTGAGCTACAGGGGACTACAACGGGTTATATCCATAAAATTATGCCAGCTGATTCATGATTTTGACTGGCTGAGAAACGCTGCCTGCCTGTCTGTCTGATCCTGACTCCCGACACGTTCATTACTATGGGACAGCTGGAGATCGAATTTGAATATTGAAACAATGTTGCAAATGTCGGAGAGACAGACAGCAAGGTTTATACAAATCTTCGCTATTGAAAACAAAATGTTAGTCTAAAAGAAATGTGAATGGTTTGTGCAGTCAGAAGGAACAGAGAAAATAGGCATTTTAACATCATCAATTTAGCAAGTGGTAACTTGTGGAATAGACACCGACTGGAATGCGGTTTTAACCAATCAGCATTCAGGATTAGACCCACCTGTTGTATAACATGTGGTGAGACACTGGCAGACGTGAGGGAGAGAGAGAAAGGGGGAGAGTGAAAGAGAGCTAGGGAGGTTGAGCATTCCGCACACGCAGGCCTACCCTCTCCCCCTCTCCTCTCCTCTCCTCTCCCTCCCTCCTCTCCTCTCCCCCTTCCTCCTCTTCTCTGAGGTGACACCACAAAATGACTCTTACATTTCAAGGCAGCCACACTCAGGAAAACCCATTACACTGCGAGGGGTAACTCTCACCGCCAGGAACAGACAGGAGAGAGAGGGGGGCACCCCCAAAAAGCAGCCTATCACAGGCCGCAGACGGGAGGTTCGACTCCATAATCCCCGGCTCTTATGTCACAGTGGGAGCAATGCAGTGTTTGATAAAATGTTCTTAGCCAAGGGTAAAACAATGGCATCGCTACCATTTCTAGAGTAGGATTGTGAGACATTCCTTGACACATACTGTAGCTTCCAGGTTTCACCAAAAAAATGGCGTCTTGTCAAGAGGTGATGGACAAACGCATTAGTGAAAAGAAATGGAGGACTCCACTTGACAAATAAGTCAAACAATTAATAAGCGAAAAGCATTTAGCTGTCTAGCTACACTCGATAGCGGTCCTGACTGTCCTCATATTTGTACTCATCCCCAGGCAGGCCATATATCACTAATTGCTTCTGTCTGGCATCACTCCCAGTCACAAGAAGCATCCACTCATAGATTCCATTCCTCAGAGTTTGACAGGCCAGGCAGACTAGCCGATACACAGAGTATTCCTTTGTGTGTGTACTGGTATCTCCTTCCTAGACGTGACTAGGCCTGCTCTATAATCCCCCTCAGGGCACGATGTCACTATGCTTCCACAACACGACAGACACTGTTGTTGCTTAGCCAGCTGCACCTGTCACTAGATACTGTCTCTCCATAACAAGATGAGCAGTTTTTAAAGTGTGTAATAATGAAACAAGAGTTCATGGAGAAGGAAACCCTTCACCACACTATTGTTTTTCAGTCTATTTATAAAAAATTTATTCCAAAAAATAAAATGTATGAATTTTAAACCAATGGTAAATACACTTTTACCACGTTTAATCTCACCGCTACCGTTAAAACTTAACTCTACACTGTCAAAAATTATTATGGGGTGAATAAAAAAATAAAAAAATAAAAATAAAAAACATACTTAATGAATGAAAATGAATGCAAGTCGTTTCAATAATTAGATAATAAAATAAAATAAAAATCAACTTCATACAGCGGGGAAAAAAAGTATTTAGTCAGCCACCAATTGTGCAAGTTCTCCCACTTAAAAAGATGAGCGAGGCCTGTAATTTTCATCATAGGTACACGTCAACTATGACAGACAAATTGAGGAAAAGAAATCCAGAAAATCACATTGTAGGATTTTTAATGAATTTATTTGCAAATTATGGTGGAAAATAAGTATTTGGTCACCTACAAACAAGCAAGATTTCTGTCTCTCAAAGACCTGTAACTTCTTCTTTAAGAGGCTCCTCTGTCCTCCACTCGTTACCTGTATTAATGGCACCTGTTTGAACTTGTTATCAGTATAAAAGACACCTGTCCACAGCCTCAAAGAGTCACACTCCAAACCCCACTATGGCCAAGGCCAAAGAGCTGTCAAAGGACACCAGAAACAAAATTGTAGACCTGCACCAGGCTGGGAAGACTGAATCTGCAATAGGTAAGCAGCTTGGTTTGAAGAAATCAACTGTGGGAGCAATTATTAGGAAATGGAAGACATACAAGACCACTGATAATCTCCCTCGATCTGGGGCTCCAAGCAAGATCTCACCCCGTGGGGTCAAAATGATCACAAGAACGGTGAGCAAAAATCCCAGAACCACACGGGGGGACCTAGTGAATGACCTGCAGAGAGCTGGGACCAAAGTAACAAAGCCTACCATCAGTAACACACTACGCCGCCAGGGACTAAAATCCTGCAGTGCCAGACGTGTCCCCCTGCTTAAGCCAGTACATGTCCAGGCCCGTCTGAAGTTTGCTAGAGTGCATTTGGATGATCCAGAAGAGGATTGGGAGAATGTCATATGGTCAGATGAAACCAAAATAGAACTTTTTGGTAAAAACTCAACTCGTCGTGTTTGGAGGACAAAGAATGCTGAGTTGCATCCAAAGAACACCATACCTACTATGAAGCATGGGGGTGGAAACATCATGCTTTGGGGCTGTTTTTCTGCAAAGGGACCAGGACGACTGATCCGTGTAAAGGAAAGAATGAATGGGGCCATGTATAGTGAGATTTTGAGTGAAAACCTCCTTCCATCAGCAAGGGCATTGAAGATGAAACGTGGCTGGGTCTTTCAGCATGACAATGATCCCAAACACACCGCCCGGGCAACGAAGGAGTGGCTTCGTAAGAAGCATTTCAAGGTCCTGGAGTGGCCTAGTCAGTCTCCAGATCTCAACCCCATAGAAAATCTTTGGAGGGAGTTGAAAGTCTGTGTTGCCCAGCGACAGCCCCAAAACATCACTGCTCTAGAGGAGATCTGCATGGAGGAATGGGCCAAAATACCAGCAACAGTGTGTGAAAACCTTGTGAAGACTTACAGAAAACGTTTGACCTGTGTCATTGCCAACAAAGGGTATATAAAAAAATATTGAGAAACTTTTGTTATTGACCAAATACTTATTTTCCTCCATAATTTGAAAATAAATTCATAAAAAATCCTACAATGTGATTTTCTGGATTTTTTTCTCATTTTGTCTGTCATAGTTGACGTGTACCTATGATGAAAATTACAGGCCTCTCTCATCTTTTTAAGTGGGAGAACTTGCACAATTGGTGGCTGACTAAATACTTTTTTTCCCCACTGTATGTTGCTCAAAATGTAAGTATATATATTTTTTGAGGACAACCAAAGAGAGAAAATGTACTGATTTAATTATCTCAATTTTAATAAATTGAGGACATTTGAATAATAATAGTATTTCTCTCAACTTAAGAATTGTAAGTTCTTGCAACAACTTGCCATGTGGGTAAATCAACATGTTTAGGCTTTATGATTCTCTGATTTACACAACGTTGTATATTTCTAGATTATTATTAAGCAGCTTGTTGTGCCATTGGGTGTAATGGATCATGATGAAGGGATACCAAAATTGTCAGGCAAATGGACGTTCAATGATGAGACCACCCATTCCCAGCATCACCACTCTTAATGACAGAGACTAATGCAGAATCCTGCAACGCCTGCAGTTCTACCTCCAGTTACTGCTGGTGGGTTGAGCACTGTTCTCAACAGTGCCTGCCAAAGTGAGTTAAAATGCTAACGATTGAACACATGAAACAATATTAAACATTAAGTGTTTGTGGAACACTAATATGTTGGGGTTTACTAAGTATTTGTGTGACATCAACTCATGTTTAGTCACATTTTCAGTAAATCCAACACATTTTCATGGCAATTATTAATTCCCTGGACTCCCACCTCTGGCCTACAGGTGTCACTGTTGTACTGCAGCGCGTTGCAGGTGCATGTCTGGCGAATACTGTTGATTTAGCACGGACCACAGGCTTCCTCCAGCGGTGGAATTACACCATTAACACAACAGGACACTGGTCAAGCCACTTGTTGTATGCACCACACAGATAAAGGCCTCCTGGAATTACCAGGGCTTTAGCTGAGCATATAACCTTTAGTGAAAGATTATCTAACAGAAGATGAACAACAACTGAAATATCTATCCACAAGCTATCTTGATTAGTTTCCCCAATGCAGGCGGGATCATCGGATTAGAATAGATAAAATACCTAACCGTGATCAATTAAACAATCGTCGTAAACTTTTAGCCAAACCAATGATGCGTAGTAACATGCTTAGTTTTGTTACATAACAGTAGCCTAGTAATACATGCTTCATCACAAAGTTTCATCACAATTTATTCAATCAAAGCACTTTGATTACATCGTTTCCTCAGCTGCACCTGCAGCTAGGCCTAGCTACATCAGAAAGCCAATAACACCCGTTCATGTGATAATGCATGGGAACACAGACGGGGCACACAGCATTTTTCTCTCCACCTAACCTGCTACCAATTACAGCTGTGCTCTGGAACCATTTCACAGACCCTCTCTGGAACGCTCAGCAGATAGTTACCATGGGAACCGGTGTGATTGAAAGATACAAATTACAGGCTGCCTAAAGATGGAGAGAAAGAGAGAGGACAGAAGAGAGGGAGAGATGAATAGAGAAAGAGAGGGACAGAGAGGCACATTCTCCAGCTTTTGCTCACAAAAGGAGATTATGTTAAATGTAAACAAAAGTAGTTTCACTCCTCTGTCCCCCCTCGGGTGAACTCGCTGGGAAAGAAAACTCAACTGTCACGGTGTGGAGGAGAGGAGACTAGGAACCAACCTACCCCTGGTTCTGAATAACTTCTACAGACCAGGAAATAAAATGGACATCAGTTTTTTTCAAACACAGGGTGGCAGCTTTATAGTTTAGGACTAGGAGTTTTTCATGACCATGTGACCTGGTAGTTCTATTCTATAACAAAGCTAAAGGCTACAACTAGGGCCTGGAGTCCTTCCTGGTCACATCAAAACTCCTGACCGGCCTTAAGCTAATATAAGGAGAAGGAAACATTGTTTTCATTCAGTGTTAGAGGCCATTTGTAAACTATGAAACTGCTACCCACTTCATACCTGACTTCATGCCTGACTTCATGCCTGACTTCATTAATGACTTCATGCCTGACTTCATGACTGACTTCATTAATGACTTCATGCCTGACTTCATGCCTGACTTCATGACTGACTTCATTAATGACTTCATGCCTGACTTCATGAATGACTTTATGACTGACTTCATGCCTGACTTCATGAATGACTTTATGACTGACTTCATGAATGACCTCATGACTGACTTCATGACTGACTTCATGACTGACTTCATGAATGACTTTATGACTGACTTCATGAATGAACTCATGACTGACTTCATGCCTGACTTCATGCCTGACTTCATGAATGACTTCATTAATGACTTCATGCCTGACTTCATTAATGACTTCATGCCTAACTTCATTAATGACTTCATGCCTGACTTCATGCCTGACTTCATTAATGACTTCATGCCTGACTTCATGAATGACTTTATGACTGACTTCATGCCTGACTTCATGAATGACTTTATGACTGACTTCATGCCTGACCTCATGACTGACTTCATGCCTGACGTCATGATTGACTTCATGCCTGACTTCATGAATGACTTTATGACTGACTTCATGAATGACCTCATGACTGACTTCATGACTGACTTCATGACTGACTTCATGCCTGACTTCATGAATGACTTTATGACTGACTTCATGAATGAACTCATGACTGACTTCATGCCTGACTTCATGCCTGACTTCATGAATGACTTCATTAATGACTTCATGCCTGACTTCATGAATGACTTCATGCCTGACTTCATACCTGACTTCATGAATGACTTTATGACTGACTTCATGAATGACCTCATGACTGACTTCATGCCTGACGTCATGACTGACTTCATGCCTGACTTCATGAATGACTTTATGACTGACTTCATGAATGAACTCATGACTGACTTCATGCCTGACTTCATGACTGACTTCATGACTGACTTCATTAATGACTTCATGCCTGACTTCATGAAGGACTTCATGACTGACTTCATGCCTGACTTCATGAATGACTTTATGACTGACTTCATGAATGACCTCATGACTGACTTCATGACTGACTTCATGACTGACTTCATGCCTGACTTCATGAATGACTTTATGACTGACTTCATGCCTGACTTCATGAATGACTTCATGACTGACTTCATGACTGACTTCATGAATGACTTTATGACTGACTTCATGAATGACCTCATGACTGACTTCATGAATGAACTCATGACTGACTTCATGCCTGACTTCATGCCTGACTTCATGAATGACTTCATGACTGATTTCATGACTGACATCATGCCTGACTTCATGCCTCCATGCTGGTGGACCACCAGTAGGCTAGTAGAGGGTAAACAAACATTTTAGATTTGACAGTACATTACTGCTGACCACACATGGTGATCAGGATTAATAGGCCCATATAATAATATGGCCGCTCTACCAGAGCTCAGACTTTTTCCTGATCAGATCACATTGAAAAACACCTGACCTATTTCACAAGAGATGACCTCCAAAACACAAAGCCTGTTTGTCTGTCTGTCTGTCTGTCAGTCAATAGCACAGCTAGCCATTAGCCAAGGCAGTCTGAAACGAGCAGCTAGCGGCGCTCCATCGGTGACCAAGGTAACGGGGGCGGGCCGGCCAATTAAAAACAATGCAGGAGTGAAATGACATAATGGGGTCTAATGAGGTCATCGAGAGGCCTCGCCGCTACAACGCTCCTAGCCAAGCCCGCCATCACCTTAACAACCAACGGCAGCTGGTGCTCTCCTCCAGAACATCAGAACAGAGTGAGAGAGAGAGAGCGAGAGAGCGAGAGAGAGAGAGCGTGAGAGAGAGTGAGAGACAGAAAGAGAGAGAGATTTTTTTTATATACTGTATATATTTATATATATTTGCCACATGCACCAAATACAACAGGTGTAGACCTTACAGTGAAATGCTTACTTACAAGCCCTTAACCAACAATGCAGTTTTAAGAAAAATAAGTGTTAAGTAAAAAATAAAAATTAAATTAAATTAAAGAGCAGCAGTAAAATAAAATAACAGTAGCGAGGCTATATACAGGGGGTACTGGTACAGAGTCAATGTGCGGGTGTAACAGTGTTGCTTCCGTCCCTCTCCTCGCCCCTACCTGAACCAGGGACCCTCTGCACACGTCGACAACAGTTACCCTCGAAGCACCGTTACCCGTCGCTCCACAAAAGTCGCGGCGAGTGACGTCACCGATTGAAACGCTACTAGCGCGCACCGCTAATGTAATATGTACATGTGGGTAGAGTTAAAGTGACTATGTATAGATAATAAAAAGAGAGAGAGCGAGAGAGAGAGAGAGAGAGAGAGAGAGAGAGAGAGAGAGAGAGAGAGAGAGAGAGAGAGAGAGAGAGAGAGAGAGAGACTTCCTCAAAGCTGTGAACGTTCTGAGAGACAAGGCAAGAAGGGCCTTCTACACCATCAAAAGGAACATAAAATTCGACATACCTATTAGGATCTGGCTAAAAATACTTGAATCAGTTATAGAACCCATTGCCCTTTATGGTTGTGAGGTCTGGGGTCCGCTCACCAACCAAGAATTCACAAAATGGGACAAACACCAAATTGAAACTCTGCATGCAGAATTCTGCAAAAATTTCCTCCGTGTACAACGAAAAACACAAAATAATGCATGCAGAGCAGAATTAGACCGATACCCGCTAATTATCAAATTCCAGAAAAGAGCCATTAAATTCTACAACCACCTAAAAGGAAGTGATTCCCAAACCTTCCATAACAAAGCCATCACCTACAGAGAGATTAACCTGGAGAAGAGTCCCCTAAGTAAGTTGGTCCTGGACATGAACACAATTAGATCCAACCATATCATGAGAAAACAAAAAGAGAATTACTTGACACATTGGAAAGAATTAACAAAAAAACAGAGCAAACGAGAATGCTATTTGGCCCTAAACAGAGAGTACACAGTGGCAGAATACCTGACCACTGTGACTGACCCAAAATTAAGGAAAGCTTTGACTATGTACAGACTCAGTGAGCATAGCCTTGCTATTGAGAAATGTCGCCGTAGGCAGACCTGGCTCTCAAGAGAAGACAGGCTATGTGCACACTGCCCACAAAATGAGGTGGAAACTGAGCTGCACTTCCTAACCTCCTGCCAAATGTATGACCATATTAGAGACACACATTTCTCTCAGATTACAGAGATCCACAAAGAATTCGAAAACAAACCCAATTTTGATAAACTCCCTTATCTACTGAAAAACCACAGTGTGCCATCACAGCAGCAAGATTTGTGACCTGTTGCCACAAGAAAAGGGCAACCAGTGAAGAACAAACACCATTGTAAATACAACCCATATTTATGTTTATTTATTTTGCCATTTGTACTTTAACTATTTGCACATTATTACAACACTGTATACAGTGGGGGAAAAAAGTATTTAGTCAGCCACCAATTGTGCAAGTTCTCCCACTTAAAAAGATGAGAGAGGCCTGTAATTTTCATCATAGGTACACATCAACTATGACAGACAAATTGAGGAAAAAAAATCCAGAAAATCACATTGTAGGATTTTTTATGAATTTATTTGCAAATTATAGTGGAAAATAAGTATTTGGTCACCTACAAACAAGCAAGATTTCTGGCTCTCACAGACCTGTAACTTTTTCTTTAAGAGGCTCCTCTGTCCTCCACTCTTTACCTGTATTAATGGCACCTGTTTGAACTTGTTATCAGTATAAAAGACACCTGTCCACAACCTCAAACAGTCACACTCCAAACTCCACTATGGCCAAGACCAAAGAGCTGTCAAAGGACACCAGAAACAAAATTGTAGACCTGCACCAGGCTGGGAAGACTGAATCTGCAATAGGTAAGCAGCTTGGTTTGAAGAAATCAACTGTGGGAGCAATTATTAGGAAATGGAAGACATACAAGACCACTGATAATCTCCCTCGATCTGGGGCTCCACGCAAGATCTCACCCCGTGGGGTCAAAATGATCACAAGAACGGTGAGCAAAAATCCCAGAACCACACGGGAGGACCTAGTGAATGACCTGCAGAGAGCTGGGACCAAAGTAACAAAGCCTACCATCAGTTACACAGTACGCCGCCAGGGACTCAAATCCTGCAGTACCAGACGTGTCCCCCTGCTTAAGCCAGTACATGTCCAGGTCTGTCTGAAGTTTGCTAGAGTGCATTTGGATGATCCAGAAGAGGATTGGGAGAATGTCATATGGTCAGATGAAACCAAAATAGAACTTTTTGGTAAAAACTCAACTCGTCGTGTTTGGAGGACAAAGAATGCTGAGTTGCATCCAAAGAACACCATACCTACTGTGAAGCATGGGGGTGGAAACATCATGCTTTGGGGCTGTTTTTCTGCAAAGGGACCAGGACGACTCATCCGTGTAAAGGAAAGAATGAATGGGGCCATGTATCGTGAGATTTTGAGTGAAAACCTCCTTCCATCAGCAAGGGCATTGAAGATGAAACGTGGCTGGGTCTTTCAGCATGACAATGATCCCAAACACACCGTCCGGGCAACGAAGGAGTGGCTTCGTAAGAAGCATTTCAAGGTCCTGGTGTGGCCTAGCCAGTCTCCAGATCTCAACCCCATAGAAAATCTTTGGAGGGAGTTGAAAGTCCGTGTTGCCCAGCGACAGCCCCAAAACATCACTGCTCTAGAGGAGATCTGCATGGAGGAATGGGCCAAAATACCAGCAACAGTGTGTGAAAACCTTGTGAAGACTTACAGAAAACGTTTGACCTTTGTCATTGCCAACAAAGGTTATATAACAAAGTATTGAGAAACGTTTGTTATTGACCAAATACTTATTTTCCACCATAATTTGCAAATAAAATCATAAAAAATCCTACAATGTGTTTTTCTGGGAAAAAAAATCTAATTTTGTCTGTCATAGTTGACGTGTACCTATGATGAAAATTACAGGCCTCTCTCATCTTTTTAAGTGGGAGAACTTGCACAATTGGTGGCTGACTAAATACTTTTTTCCCCCACTGTATATACATAATATGACATTTGAAATGTCTCTCTCTCTCTCTCTCTCTCTCTCTCTCTCTCTCTCTCTCTCTCTCTCTCTCTCTCTCTCTCTCTCTCTCTCTCTCTCTCTCTCTCTCTCTCTCTCTCTCTCTCTCTCTCTCTTTTATGACTACCACACAACACACATCAGGGGTATGCCTTGTTGTTATTCCTCTAGCCAGATATTACTAGTAAAAAATGGACTAAATACACTCTTAGAAAGAAAGGTGCTATCTAGAAACTAAAAGGGTTTTTCGGCTGTCCCCATAGGATAACCCTTTGAAGAAACCTTTTTGGTTCCAGGTAGAACTATTTTGATTCCAGGTAGAACTTTTTTGGGTTCCATGTAGAACCCTTTCCACAGAGAAACTAAAAAAGGGGTGGTCTCATGGGACAGCCAAAGAACCCTTTTGGAACCTTTTGGAACCTTTGGAACCTAAGAGTGTACATACATCACTTTACTCGAAGATGACAGTGGCTAATTTCCTATGGAGTCTCTCTATGCTCTGGTGTTATCTACCAACCAGAGACTAACTGACAGCATATAGACATCTCATTACAGACTCATAGACAGGCCCCATAGGACTGGGTTAGGGTCATCAGAAACTTTGCAGCGATAGATTACTTTAGCTCCTGTGTGTAAAAAGCCCACAAATAAATGTGATGCGCCAGTGGAAAATCAATGTCGCCATTTTCCATGGCAGCCATGATAACTAGAGGGAGAGAGAAGGACAGTCAATAGCTGTTTCCATTAACTTGTCCAGTGTATTTTTTTTTTTTTTTTTTTACATTTAGAAGGTTCATATAGAAAATAGATGCGACAATTGCCTGCTACGGTGCGTCTCCATTGAACTGCCTTGTGTCGATTAAAATAGCTGGGCGTAATTATGTAACACCCCCCAAAATTTGGGGGGCAAATTGCGACAGCCTGTATGCCCTCCCTCCTTTCTGTTTCATGTCTCTGCTAGCCCGCAAAAGCCAGCATGGATATAATGCAATCATTATATTCTAATAATTCTCATGTGCCAATGTATCACCACGGTCTGTGTCACAGTGAAACTTGCACTCATGTAGGCCTAGTTCAGAAATAATTGAATGGTGAAACTTGCTTCCAGTCAACCAGAAAAGCAAGGCGAAGCAATTCAGACATTCTTGAAAGTCAGGAAGAATCCTTGTCCTGCAAAGAAATATTATTTTTATAGTTGAAAAAATTGTTTAGCAAACAGTAGGCATTTAGAATTAAATGTGTAGTGGAGGTTTATAGTTACGTGATGACGTCACATGCCCCGTGTACCTGCACAATTATTTGTCACGGGAAAAAAGCCCTGTTTCCATCATAATTTTCCTCAAACAATACAGTTTGACAAAGGAAAAATCCACCACTGTCGAACAGATACAATTGTTTCTCCTATAGTATGAAAAAAGTATGAAAAATGTATGCACTCACTAACTGTAAGTCGCTCTGGATAAGAGCGTCTGCTAAATGACTAAAATGTAAAATGTTTCCATTACAAGTCGCAATGTTTTGTTTTGCAGCATTGCTTTTGTTGAACAAACCTGGGTCAATGGAAACCTGCCTAGTGATTAGAAAGAGAGATCAAGAGAGAAGGAAAATGGGAAGGAAGAGGCTTAACAAATGATTCACTTCGACATCTCAAGTTTGAGTTCGAGTTGATTTAGTAATTTTGGATGTTAAAACATACATAGGACCAGAGACATTATTATAGAGAGTTAGAACATTCAGGTTTATGCATTATGATGCATTTACATGACACTACAACATTCTATGGCAGCCATGTATGAGAAAAAAATGTATGAAAAATGTATGCGCTCACTAACTGCAAGTCGCTCTGGATAAGAGCGTCTGCTAAATGACTCAAATGTAAATGTAAATGTTGGCTCACCATTAACATAACATGGGGGATATTTAAATAATGCTATGAAACGGAATGTCTTAGAATTAGAACAACATTAGAGATTCTAAAAGTTAGTCCAACTCTCTATGGCTCTGCATAGGCCTATGAATCCTACATTATTTTGGAATTCCCAGTGTTCTTATAAATGAAGTAGTAAATAAACTACCTAAACTATATAATACATGTACAAAACAACTTTACATCCTCTTGATGACAAAGTGGTGCTGTAATATCTGTCCATGTCATTGTGTAAAGCCAAAGACGACCTAATGTCCCACACTGGACAATAACGTTTTTCTATCCTCTTCTACAAGTCTCAGCTCTCCCTTAGTTCACTCATCATTAGCCGAAGGCGATATTGAGTTGTTTCATCTGACGGTCCAAAGGCATTGTATGCAGCCGGCTCTACACTCGTATCCCAGTGGGTGTATACATGGAAAAGAAATTATGCAAAATATGCATACTTTCTTTTATGAAACACAATTTTCCACCACCATGCTAGAGTGGATAATACCTTGGAATGCTAGTCCCGGATGTTGCGTATCGCGTTCAGCCAATCAGGTTGAAGCAGTCTGTTGTTTACCCTTGGCTGAACACAGCGCGCAACATCAGGGAGTAGCATTAGCCACTTTAGCACGGTGGTGGAAAATTGTGTTTCATAAAGAACGTAGGCTTATATTTTTCCCGTTAAAATGTTTCTCTTCTCGCCATTAAATCGAGTTAAGGAGGAAATCGATGCATTTGCAGCCTGAATGGAGAATGTTTTATGTACAAACCGGTCGCCGGGGGATACGAGTGTATAGCCGGCTGCATCCAATGCCTTTGGACGGTAAGATGAAACAACTCAATATCGTCATCTGCCGGTCTTTGGGCTAACTCGTCATGTGATATGGGTCAACTGCAGTTCACTTCATTCCAACATTACATAAATGGACCATGAAGGAAACACTGTTTTGTCCTATTTCGCAGAGACAAACTACATCACAACCCATTTATGAAAACAACAACTTTTTGCTCTAATTAATGTAGTGAAACTCTGAGCTCGACTATAGTGAATAACAATCCCTGTTCTATAGTAGAAACTGTTGGTTTACAGTAGTACAGAAGAACACACAAAAGATCTCGCCTTGAAACCAATTTATTCTCCCTTTATCATGTCCCTCTGACCCCTTTAAGAAACACGAGGCAATTAATCCAGTTTTATTCTCCAAATATGTGTTTCTCAAAGGGCCAAGCAAGTGTGAAGAGTTTAATGTGGTTTCACTGTTTCATGATTTCAAACACGTAGAGAGAAAACAATCTAAGGAATAACTTTTAATAGGTTTCCAATGAGGAGAGGGATGTGTATGGTCTGTCTGTGTTGACGCTATTTTTCTCCAGGGCCCAGTTTTTCAGAATGATCTGGATTCTGTAATCCTATTTTTTTGCAATCCAGCATCAGATCGATGTCTGTTTTTGATACGGTTTTTCAGAAAATAATCTGATAGGATCATTCTGATCCAGATATCACAATATCAAGATCACAGAATCCGGATTTTCAGCGCTTTGAACGGGCCTCGCCATCTGCTGGACAGGCTGTGCTACTACTTCTACACTGGCATAGGAAACAGATGAGGAAACGACATGAATAAAGGTACCTTGATTACACATAATAGAACCTGCATATCACGTATAAGTATAGATGCATTTATTGGACAATTCTCAATATAACAACTGACCACATAACTATACTAGGGTAAATTTAACATAATGAACCTTTGGTTTTCAGATCAAAGAAAAAACATCCTCACCTTAGTTATATTGGTTGTAGAGGCTTTAACCTTTCTAAATCCACCCTGAATCCACCCTTCCAGTGGGTTCAAGACAATCCTGAATTTCGGCATCAAAACTATTCTAATCACTACCTTTGAGTAAAAAAAAAAAAGATTTAAAAAAAAAGACATTTAATCCTGATTAAACCTCAGATTGGATGACCAAATCCTTTTCTAACATTTAATATTTTTTCTGATTGCCAAAATCATCTCAGATAAATTTTGAAAGACTGGGGCCAAGGTATGCTACAGGGCCTGGTTTCCTAAAAGCATCTTAAGGCTAAATTCATCGTTAGAACCTTCATAGGAGCATTGTTAAATCTCCGAGCTGTTTACCAAAACCATCGTTATTAATGTTGCACTTGAAAACACTCATCATCTGTAACGCCTGCCTCAGACCATTCGTAGAACAGCTAAGTGCATCGTTAGATGCTTTTTTCACCCCCCTCCCGCATCACCTTATACACATAAACTGACCCCACATAACTCAACTATACAGTGTATTACATTTACATTTTAGTCATTTTAGCAGACGCTCTTATCCAGAACGACTTACAGTTAGTAAGTGCATACATTTTTCATACTGGTCCCCCGTGGGAATCGAACCCACAACCCTGGCGTTGCAAGCGCCATGCTCTACCAACTGAGCTACACGGGACAGCTGACCCCACATAACTCAACTATGACGTCAGTCTGCACACAGTGTATAACAGCTGAACCTACATAACTCATACGTTGCAAAATGAAGAAGTCACAATTTCTTTAAATACAATGTCACATTTATTACAACATCTCCATTTGAAATCATCCAGAAAATAAATATTCATCATAAGAGGTAACATTCGCTGTACAGTAGATCATCTCTTGTTATTATAACTGTCTTCTAGTACTCCTCTTTGACCTGTTAACATTTAACGGTCCATACATGTAACCTCTATAGGTGTGGTGTCTCATGACTCAGTGTCACTAGTCACTCCTCCTCCTCTTCAGTCCCACATTCTCTCCATCCTGGTTGTCATGGTACCCATCCGTGTGTCCCGCGTCTGTCCGTTTGTCTGTCGTGTCCATCGCGGGGAAGGCCTGGCCGGACCCCAGCACCTGTCTGATGGTCATATTCACCCTGGAGGTCTGGATGTACCTGGAGCACACCGCCCAGTCCTCCTCTGATACTGGCTGGATCAGGGTGGCCTCTCCCTGGGTATGGTCCTGGGCGAGTCCCTGGTCTGACCATGGGCCTAGGCCCTCCTCCTCCAGAGATGGGTGTAAGGGGTCTCCCTTGGGGGCGGGGACGACGCGAGGCACGGCGTGGTAGAGGAGGCGGCTGTGTCCTGACATTACCATGACATCACCGCTGTGCATGTACATGGCGGTGGGCGGGTCTTCCCTCTGAGTTCCACCAAGCAGGAAGACGGCAGATTGGCCGAAACTGCCGTCAATCAAAAAAAAGAGAGGAAGACAAGTATGAGGTTAACAACAATGACAAGACAAACAGGAAATGGTCAATAGTCGCATTCACATTCAGAGTAACACATCCAGAAAGTATTACCAAAGAGTGTCAGGTTGTAATTTAGGATGAATTGAGACAATATTCAATGAGGGAGTTATGGCCCGTCACGTGACCGGGCGAAGCCGGTGAGGGAGGAGCGCCCTGCTCAAATCGAACAGTAATCTGTGCCGCTCGGTCATATTGTCAACAATGCAGCATTGTGCATCTCTTTTCCAAAGAAAATATGTTTGAATTTTCTAACTAGTTTTCATTGGGAAGGCAGCGTTTTTATCAAAAGCAATCACTGTTGCTTGTGAACACACAGAATCCTATTCATAACTCCACGTGCTTAACCTACGTCACTTTGGTTTAGCGCTGACTTCGCCATTGGCCAGAACGGGACACCCGGCTCACACCCGGAAGGCAGCCAGGTTCCAAATCGAATGTAATCAACACTAACCCGGTTCACCCACTGAAAGCCGTGGTTGGTGGTTTGGTACAACAAGCCCCTCCTCCTCTTACCTGAATGACAGGAGGGGTCTAGTGTGGTCCAGCTCTGATTCGTCTACGTGGATCCCGAGCGACGAATCAGAGCGGTAGTAGTTGAGGATTCCAGCCTCTGCGTTGAACCCAGGGAATCGGCAGGCTGCGGCCACATGGCAGGATACAGAGTGGAGATCTGATGGGAACGGAGTGTAGTGATCTGCTGAGTATGTCTACAACAGAAGGAAGAGAAAAATCTCTAAAACAATGTATTAATTATTTCCAGGGACCACGCATAACATCTACGTTGCACAAGCCTTTCAGTGGTCGGTCTGTATAGTACAACTTCTCTCTGTTGTGTACAGTGAGGGAAAAAAGTATTTGATCCCCTGCTGATTTTGTATGTTTGCCCACTGACAAAGACATGATCAGGCTATAATTTTAATGGTAGGTTTATTTGAACAGTGAGAGACAGAATAACAACAACAAAATCCAGAAAAACGCATGTCAAAAATATTATAAATTGATTTGCATTTTAAAGAGGGAAATAAGTATTTGACCCCTCTGCAAAACATGACATAGTACTTGGTGGCGAAACCCTTGTTGGCAATCACAGAGATCAGACGTTTCTTGTAGTTGGCCACCAGGTTTCACACATCTCAGGAGGGATTTTGTTCCACTCCTCTTAGCAGATCTTCTCAAAGGTTTCGAGGCTGACGTTTGGCAGAT
Source organism: Coregonus lavaretus (assembly GCF_964263955.1). Lineage (NCBI taxonomy): Eukaryota > Metazoa > Chordata > Actinopteri > Salmoniformes > Salmonidae > Coregonus > Coregonus lavaretus. The sequence continues at coordinate 3,235 of NW_028167149.1, read as the reverse complement.
TTTCTATGGGTTTAAGGTCTGGAGACTGGCTAGGCCACTCCAGGACCTTAATGTGCTTCTTCTTGAGCCACTCCTTTGTTGCCTTGGCCGTGTGTTTTGGGTCATTGTCATGCTGGAATACCCATCCACGACCCATTTTCAATGCCCTGGCTGAGGGAAGTAGGCTCTCACCCAAGATTTGATGGTACATGGCCCGTCCATTGTCCCTTTGATGCGGTGAAGTTGTCCTGTCTCCTTAGCAGAAAAACACCCCCAAAGCATAATGTTTCCACCTCCATGTTTGACGGTGGGGATGGTGTTCTTGGGGTCATAGTCAGCATTCCTCCTCCTCCAAACACGGCGAGTTGAGTTGATGCCAAAGAGCTCCATTTTGGTCTCATCTGACCACAACACTTTCACCCAGTTCTCCTCTGAATCATTCAGATGTTCATTGGCAAACTTCAGACGGGCATGTATATGTGCTTTCTTGAGCAGGGGGACCTTGCGGACGCTGCAGGATTTCAGTCATTCACGGCGTAGTGTGTTACCAATTGTTTTCTTGGTGACTATGGTCCCAGCTGCCTTGAGATCATTGACAAGATCCTCCCGTGTAGTTCTGGGCTGATTCCTCACCGTTCTCATGATCATTGCAACTCCACGAGGTAAGATCTTGCATGGAGCCCCAGGCCGAGGGAGATTGACAGTTATTTTGTGTTTCTTCCATTTGCGAATAATCGCAGCAACTGTTGTCACCTTCTCACCAAGCTGCTTGGCGATGGTCTTGTAGCCCATTCCAGCCTTGTGTAGGTCTACAATCCTGTCCCTGACATCCTTGGATAGCTCTTTGGTCTTGGCCATGGTGGATAGTTTGGAATCTGATTGATTGATTGCTTCTGTGGACAGGCGTCTTTTATACAGGTAACAAGTTGAGATTAGGAGCACTCCCTTTAAGAGTGTGCTCCTAATCTCAGCTCGTTACCTGTATAAAAGACACCTGGGAGCCAGAAATCTTTCTGATTGAGAGGGGGTCAAATACTTATTTCCCTCATTAAAATGCAAATCAATGTATAACATTTTTGACATGCGTTTTTCTGGATTTTGTTGTTGTTATTCTGTCCCTCACTGTTCAAATAAACCTACCATTAAAATTATAGACTGATCATTTCTTTGTCAGTGGGCAAACGTACGAAATCAGCAGGGGATCAAATACTTTTTTCCCTCACTGTAGGTACAGTGTGGAAAAAAAGTATTTAGTCAGCCACCAATTGTGCAAGTTCTCCCACTTAAAAAGATGAGAGAGGCCTGTACTTTTCATCATAGGTATACGTCAACTATGACAGACAAATTGAGATTTTTTTCCCCCAGAAAATCACATTGTAGGATTTTTATTGAATTTATTTGCAAATTATGGTGGAAAAAAAGTATTTGGTCACCTAAAAACAAGCAAGATTTCTGGCTCTCACAGACCTGTAACTTCTTCTTTAAGAGGCTCCTCTGTCCTCCACTCGTTACCTTTATTAATGGCACCTGTTTGAACTTGTTATCAGTATAAAAGACACCTGTCCACAACCTCAAACAGTCACACTCCAAACTCCACTATGGCCAAGACCAAAGAGCTGTCAAAGGACACCAGAAAGAAAATTGTAGACCTGCACCAGGCTGGGAAGACTGAATCTGCAATAGGTAAGCAGCTTGGTTTGAAGAAATCAACTGTGGGAGCAATTATTAGGAAATAGAAGACATACAAGACCACTGATAATCTCCCTCGATCTGGGGCTCCACGCAAGGAAATAGAAGACATACAAGACCACTGAAAATCTCCCTCGATCTGGGGCTCCACGCAAGATCTCACCCTGTGGGGTCAAAATGATCACAAGAACGGTGAGCAAAAATCCCAGAACCACACGGGGGGACCTAGTGAATGACCTGCAGAGAGCTGGGACCAAAGTAACAAAGCCTACCATCAGTAACACACTACGCCGCCAGGGACTCAAATCCTGCAGTGCCAGACGTGTCCCCCTGCTTAAGCCAGTACATGTCCAGGCCCATCTGAAGTTTGCTAGAGTGCATTTGGATGATCCAGAAGAGGATTGGGAGAATGTCATATGGTCAGATGAAACCAAAATAAAGCTGTTTTTCTGCAAAGGGACCAGGACGACTGATCGGTGTAAAGGAAAGAATGAATGGGGCCATGTATCGTGAGATTTTGAGTGAAAACCTCCTTCCATTAGCAAGGGCATTGAAGATGAAACGTGGCTGGGTCTTTCAGCATGACAATGATCCCAAACACACCGCCCGGTCAAAGAAGGAGTGGCTTCGTAAGAAGCATTTCAAGGTCCTGGAGTGGCCTAGCCAGTCTCCAGATCTCAACCCCATAGAAAATCTTTGGAGGGAGTTGAAAGTCCGTGTTGCCCAGCGACAGCCCCAAAACATCACTGCTCTAGAGGAGATCTGCATGGAGGAATGGGCCAAAATACCAGCAACAGTGTGTGAAAACCTTGTGAAGACTTACAGAAAACGTTTGACCTGTGTCATTGCCAACAAAGGGTATATAACAAAGTATTGAGAAACTTTTGTTATTGACCAAATACTTATTTTCCACCATAATTTGCAAATAAATTCATTAAAAATCCTACAATGTGATTTTCTGGAGAAAAAAATTCTCATTTTGTCTGTCATAGTTGACGTGTACCTATGATGAAAATTACAGGCCTCTCTCATCTTTTTAAGTGGGAGAACTTGCACAATTGGTGGCTGACTAAATACTTTTTTCCCACACTGTATGTCTCTGTTGTGTAGGTCTGTCATAGTTAGATCAATTTTATCTTACTGAAGTCAGCCAGCCAGCCAGAAATCCAGTCAGTCATTCAGTCTGGGGGGACATTATTTCCATTAATAAACAAACAAACTCTCTGTGCTCTGTATCTCTTCCTGGTTAGTGTTGGGGGCGTGGCCCCTGCACTCAGCCACACATGTGCAATCACAGGATAATCACTGTGCTGCTATCCTCTAAACACCCAGTTAGCTAGGGGGGGGGGGGGGGGGGGGGATGAGACGGCTGTGTGGGTGGGGGTGGAGTAGACGGATGTGGGGGTGGGTAGATTAGACACAGACCCCTGCTTAAAATGCAGCGATTGTTGTCAGACATTTGGCAGTGTCAGAGCCGGGATGGGAGCTAATGAATCCTGTGTAAGACTCCTGACTGATTTAATGGGACAGAGGGAAAGAGGACTAAAGACGTTGGATGTCATTAGCA